>NC_134862.1:23814988-24118317 GCF_049852395.1 Peromyscus maniculatus bairdii | reverse complement strand
CTGAGTACATCTAGCAAAGATTTTTAAAACACTTGGTCTCTGGTGCTGTACACAGTTGTGTCTGGATGAACAGATGCTGACTTTGTGACCTTGGGAAGTTTGCTTTCCCACCTTTGCCCCAGTTTCTCATCCGTGAGATTAGTATAATACAAACAACAATTTAATTGGGTAATTTCCAAAGAGTAAGTGGCAAACAAACACAAATTATCTGCCATATGTTGTAAACACAAAATATAAACCCATAAATTTGACTTAATGATATAGAATGGAATGGGTTGATTAAGTGCTGACTCTTCTGGGCTCATAGTATTTTATTCTGTATATTTAATTTAAAAGTTAATGTTGTCAGGTATACCTAAAATCAAAATCTTAAAGCCAGTCTGGGTCATGTAAGAAGATTTTTTAAAAAAGTAACTTAAATCAAAATTTCCTCAAAAATGTTTCTATTTCATTTCAACAATCTGATTTTAATTGATTGTCTTTAATCTTTGAAACCTGAAAAATAGAAATATTTTATACAAATTCAAAAGCTACAATATTCTCTGTAATTCTTATTATCTTGTTAAAAATAGAAATACAAGTGAGTCTTTGCAGCCATCCACAATTACATAGTGATTTACAATTTGTTATTTATTCTTAAATGTATGAGTGTTTCCCTTCATGTAAGTGCACCACAGTAAACAGCACCCATAGAGGCCAGAAGATGGTATTTCATCCTCTGAAAATTTCAGATGTTTGTGATCCTCCACATTGTGATGGCAACTGGTCCTTGGTCATCTGCAAGAGCAGATTAATCTTGACCTGTGAACTAGCTCTCCAGTTTATAACATGATTTAAAAAAAAAAAATAAAATGTTCACAAAGATTTACTTTTTGTTTATTTAATGATGAGAGGGATAAGGACAGTGTGTTTTACAAAGGGAAATGTGTCTCAGAGTCACTTGAGTATTTTTAGATACTCATTGTATTATATTTAATGATAAAAACATTCGTGAACTTAATAAAAGAGGAAAACACTCAAATGCTTTATTCTAACAATACAGCAAATACTGACATAATTAATATAAATCATAATGCATCCTATATTTAAAATAAAAACGTTGAATGAAAACAGACAAATCTAATCTCTTTTGCTGAATAATACTTTCATTTCTTAAATTATACATATGCAAAAAATGCATTAAACATTTGAATTACACTTGCAATGTTTTAGAACCAATTGGCTCTTCAAAACCACAGTTACCATGGTACCTTACACAAATGGACATTTTACAAATTTGATAGAAGAACATCAATAATTTTAGAGTGTTTTCCCTAAGATTTGGATTTTATAAATTAACAATGAAGAATACAGGCTGCTACTTTAATTCATGGTCACAGCTTCTGCTCTAAATGAGCCTCGGTGTTGCACAAAAGTTCACAGATTCTTATCAGAAGATATTTGGAAATTTCCTGAAATTCACTGGAAGTCCTCCACCTAAACTTGCTTCATCATGCATGTTTAAAAACAAACAAACAGCAACAAAAATATATATATTTGGTTCCTTCCTCTAAGTCCTATCTTTTTTTCTCATTTCCTGATTCTCTTCTTTTTCCACTTAAATGTATTATTGATAGGAAAAATGATATTTTCCTAATACAGATACATGTAAATAGATTTTATTAAAGGAAAATTTAATCTCATCCAGTCACACTTAAAAGGTAGAATCCATTGGTCCAGCCTTTGTTTTGGAGTAGTGGTGCTTAATGAAGGATGACTGGAAATAAGGTCATAGGAAGACTGACTATTGTACCTCGAAGCCACACCCCTGGCTTGAAGGCTCATTCATTGCAGTCTGCTAACTCTGAGAGATCACTGACGCAAATGCAGATGATCTAGAAGTTCTCTGCTAAATGTGTTACTAGGTAGAGAGCAAGAGAAATAAAAATAAAATCATTGAGATTTTTTTGGTTCACTTTCAGCTTCTTAGTTTAGTATGTTAATAAATATTCAAAAAATATCTATTGACAGAGTTATAGAAATATATTTGAAGTAAAATCTTTCATTATTTATTTGCAACTCATTGTACAAACTCGTGTTTCCTGGTTTATAAGGATCTTCATAAGTGTTAAAGAAAAGAAATCTCCAACTGTGACTGACATACTCTCCAGGCTTGGTGAATGGGGTGTGAGCTCTGGATGGGTTCACAGGGAACCTAGCTGGGAGCAGCACTCACCAGTAAAAGCAGTCTTGACGGAATTCCCATTGTCAGCCACTGAAAGTCAATTGCCAGCAGACCGTAGCTCGGGGGAAAATAATCTATGCTTGAAAAGTTAAATTACAAACTAGTCAACTAACATCCCCCAAATGATCTATTTCTCCTTAATTAAAATATCTCCTAATTAAGATAATCTTTTTATTTCCACTTTTAAAACACTAAAAAAGATAAGTACACCAAAGAGTATAGAATTGTTTCCCAGGTACAATTTCCATTTAACTACTCATTAACTCTTTTTAAGGAGCATATGTTTCTTCTTAACTTTTTCAGCCATCCTTCTATAACTATTTTACCATTACATATTTTATGAGTCTTGTTATGCAATTGAAAAAGTCACTAATGAAAACTTCCATTCTAAAAGCCACAGGAAAAGCAGAGAAAAGGGTCAGGTTTCCAGTGAATTCACATTGCAGGTGAATAATTATAAGTGCACATGCCACACAATCAGCTGTACAGACTAGATGTAAAGTATACTTTTAACTATAGTAAATGTAGTATTTAATGACATTTTGACACAAGTGTTAATTTAAGTAAAGTTATTATTAAAAATTATCACTGCTACCTTTTTAACCTTTTCAGAAAATGTGACTAAAATTTTAAACCTTGTATGTCATTTGTGTTTCTGGATTACTTTACGTTTTTGTTGTTGTTGTAGAGCATTGATTCTTTGTATTGAAAACCAACCTTTACAAATTAAGGAAGTAAAATAAAATGATCAGTGAAATCATCTCAGTTATGTATGATCACAATTTTAATGGTGTTTTCTAAAAAGAAATTGTTAGAGGTAGAATCATGATTCCTTTGGGATCTACTTTGGTCCAAGAGGGTCATTTGTCACCTGGCAGCGATCAAAATATGAATCATAAGAACTGTGGAAAAACACAAGTCTATTCAGATAAAGAAAGAGGGTTAGATATAACTTTTTATTAAATGGCTGGCTCTTCTTTTTGCGATGTAAATTCTTCCAATTTTATAAAATCCATTTCTAGACACTCTAATTTGACTTATATCTACATGGTAACCCAGAACTATAGTCCCCTTCAACTCATTCATCTCTGATTCTAAATTTCTCAAAATAAAATTTAAAGTTTTTAATGTCTACCAAAAATAGTCCAATGATAATTATGCAATTTTGTTAGCCATATCTCTTGTTTTGAAATAGTAAGTGGGATATATACCTGTTATCTATGACCAGATCTGTTGAAAGCTCAGATCTATAAAATCTGAGGTTAGATTATATGTTAACATTAAAAATATTCAAATAAAATCTAAAGCATAGTAGTTGTGTTAGATACTTTTCTGTTACTGTAATAACTTACCATGAACAAAAACAACTTAAGAAAGAGCAAAGTTCCAGAGGGTTAGATTGCAAAATGACAGGGAAAGCATGGCATACCAGCCGAACATGAAGCTGACTGTTTACCCTTTATTTGTACATAGGAAGCCGAGAAAATGAGCAGGATGAAGGGAGATGCTGTAAATTTTCAAGACCCTTCCCTAGTAACATACTTCTTCCAGCAAGGACTGTACTTGGAAGTTTTCCTGTGTCCCCACCCAGGCAGTTGGGACAAATCTCTCCCATTTGCATCCCCCAAGTAAACACACAGAGGCTTATATTATTTATGAACTGTATGGCCATTAGCTCAGGCTTATTACTGACTAGCTCTTATATCTTAAATTAACCCATTTCTATAAATCTATACTTTGCTATGTGTCTTATGTCTTATTGATATCTTTACATCTTGCTTCTCCTGGCAGAAGCTAGCAATGTCTCCTCTGTTCTCTCTTTCTTTCCTCTACCTATCTATCTGTTTGGAATTCTTGACTGCCTCTAAGCTATGATAACGCAGCTTAGAGGCAGTCAGGAATTCCAAATGACAGGTCCAACTGAGGAACTAACTGTTTACTTATAGAAGTCTTTGAGGGCATATCTCATTCAAACCACTGTAGTAGAACAAATTAAAATTTTGTATTTTACATATTATAATGACATTGTACATGTTGAAGTAGATTTATATAGGATCCAACATGATATGTTCATTAAAATGGAAAGGCTTTAGGAAGAGTATGTTTATAAAGACTATATGTTCATTTTACTAGAGACATTTTAAAATTCTGGAACTGTTTTTTTCTAGTAATATATACTAAGTTGTATATCAGATGCAACTTCTCCTTTGATTGATGTAAGAAACAGACTGCCTTTGAAATTATCTGTGAGGAGATGGTCTATTCTAATCCATTGTGCTTGTAGGAGGAAGGAAGACAGGAGGATTGAGTAGAAGTAGGTATCTCAAGGGCATAATGGATAAGTGGTATATAGTCACACACCTTCTGCTAGAATACCTAACCATTTGGAGGCAGAAGGAAATTGCATAGAGGAAAGAGACTGATGTATTCTACTACAGGATGGAATAAAGGAGAGCAACCCAAGAAAACACACACTACCAAAGAAGGGATCTTTGTTTTCTCTGCTTCTGGCAGTGTCCTGTGAACAATCTGCAGCCTATTAAATATCATTAACCCACAGCAATAACAACAATGATGTTTTTAGATTAAAAGACAGGTGTCCTTGATATTATTTAGGTTTTTCTACAACACTATAATGTGTGTTTCATTGTTTAAGGTTGATTGAAGGGACAGTTTAACCCTGATTTGATCTGACATCTGGCTGGCAGAACTCCTGAAGAAAGGGAGGAGGGATTGTATGAGCCAGAGAAGTCAAAGTCATGAAAGAGGAACTGACAGAGGCAGCTGACCTGAGCTCCTGGGAGCACATGAAGTTTTACACCAATAATTTTAGGGAACCTGCATGGGACTGGCCTAGGCCCTCTGCATGTTTGTGACATCTGTGTAGCCTGATCTGTTTGTAAGGTTCCTATCTGGACCTGTCTCTGGCACTTAACTGGCTTTCAGGGACCTGTTCCCCATGCTGGATTACCTTAACCAGCCTATATGCAGGGGGAGGAGTTTGGTCCTAACTCAACTTGATGTGCCATGCTTTGTTCAAGCCCATGGGAGGCCTGCCCCTTTCTAAATGGAGATGGAGGAGGAGTGGATGGGGAGGGCATAGATAGGAGCCTGGGGGGGGGGGTAATGGGAGAAGAGTAGGGAGGGGAAAGTGTGGTCAGTATGTAAAATAAATGAAAAAATATTAATAAAACAACAACAACAACTTTTGTATGGTGTTTTTTTAGAGCAATGGTTCTGACCAGCAGATTTGTAATGTGTTCAATGTTTCTTCATTGATAAATAGAAACAGGAAGTGGGGGACAAGACAGTTGTTTTCTTTCAGATGAGCTACTTGGGATTCCTGAAGGTGCATTTGATGATCTGAGTTTAAGATTGTGCACACTGAAGGCAATCACTGGGAATAAAATATGGAGCTTTCAGCCTTTTAAAATAAAGTTAACTGTGAATCTTCAGTGGAATGTATTCACAGACTTCCATTTACAGGAATCAGCATTGTCTACCCTTTGAAAGAACAATTTATTTTAGATTTTCAAGTTACTATCAAAAGCAACGTATTTTGCCTACAGTAAAGGATATATCCGACAAGATTGTCATAAAATATGACCTATGTATCTGACATTAAATACCATGCAATTGTTTTCTATTTCTGTGTGTTGCCAGGCATGTGGCAAGGACTGAGCAGGAGCACCATATAAAGTGTGCTGGTTCAAAAAAATGCACAAAAACAATAGAAGGGCAATGAGAGTAAAATTATGGTGTCATCTCATTTATAATGTCTTTTATTACTGGTGACAGCCATACTACCAGAATATCATTTACTAAGAGGAAGAAAGGCAGCATGTGTATTTGTAAATGAGACACAGTTATGCTTGAGTCTATTATTCTCTCCCCTGGGGCTCAAGAAACTACTCAGGCTGTGCATTTGTGGTTTATCCTACCATCTGCTATTCAAATGTTTCCTATTAACCATGACCACCAGTGGTTTAACCTTTATGAACCTTTCAAACATTTTATTGACAGACAAAAAGAAAATGTAAAAGATAACAGGAATGAATTGAAAAAAAATAAATTGCAGCCTTGTACCCTAATATCATGCAGATAATAGATCTATGATCAATTAAACAAGGGCATATGTAAGAGGGTGGCATGAACTGATCCACTACTCTATTAATAATCTAGCAACATTGCTGAAAGTCCACAAAATAGATTTCTTGATTGCCATCAAATTGTAAAATTTGACAATAGTCACAGCATAGTCTGAGATCTACCTCCTAGGGGAAAAGGGATATTGGGGGAGACTTACAGCTTCAGCAAGAAGACACACAGAAGTGGAAAATGAATGCTTAGTGTGAGCCTGTTAGAGTGAAAATCACAGCTGAATAAAATGGCTTTCCCTTCATGGAAATAGTTGCTAAACATATTTCAAATCCAAATGCTTCTTTCTTCCTCTATAAGAGCATACACTTAATGTAAATCTGTTCCATGCTCTCTGCGTTAGCTGAGGAAAAGCAGCGATTGTGTTACAAATCAAATCCCTTCACACAATAACCTCCCTTCATTCATTTGTGCAAAATGCAAAAGATATCAGAGTTGTCAGAATAAAAGATTCTTTTTCCTTAACATCACTACTCAGGAGCAAGGTTTAGAGCTATAAAAAAAAAAATACCTTCAGATACTAAGAAGGGAGCCCCAAATTGTTTATCACTGCTGTGTGGAGGAGATAAGGCAGTCAAGTGGAATTGGATTACATTATTCATATGGTACATTATACACATAAAGCATTGGTAACTATTACATACATTTAAAACAGACTTAAATCCTCCAGTCCTGCCTGACATTCACTCTATAGAATCTAGCAAATTTTAAAGAGTGATACATTGAGCACTATGACTTTTGGTTCTGGTAGAGTGTCTTTTGTGGTACTAAATCTCACAAGGGGGCAGGTATAAACATGCTGAAGAGAAGTGATACTTCATATACAGTGTCAGAGTAATGAAATTATTTGCATTAAAAGTTTAGTTTAATAAGTTTGGATCTAGTATATGAGTACTTGGGGGAAATCAGAACAACTCCATGACACACAGGCTTTATGGATGGCCACACAAAATCATTGCCTTATTCATCATCTCCTATTACTAAGCTTATTCAAAAACTAAATGCTTCTCTAATACAGAAATAGTAATCCTTCCAATTTTAAACTATTAGAAGACTCACCTCAATATGTGAAATAAAACACAATCTCATTTTAATTTACAAACCTAGTTAAGAACCATCTGCCACCCACTCTAAAAGTATCCTCTATAAGGAATTCATATTGAACTACTTCTTCAACATTCTACCTCCTAAATTCAAGAATTGTTTTAAAATTTTCTTATTCAGCTCTGTTACAAATAGCAGTTCTCTATAACACTCTCCCGTCATCCTGCCAGTCATCCAGTGGATACTTTCCAGTTGTTCTATAAAAACAATTATTGTTGACATTCTGGCTCACCCCTGTGGGGACCCACCTGCGTCCTGATGAAAGTCTCCATTAAGGAAAAATCTCTCCCTTCTTCTTCCTCTTTTCCTTCTTCTCTTTCTCACCATGAAGTGTGCACACCTCTGCTTTCCCTCCATTCCCTGACCCCCATAAGCAACTATCCACGTGGATGCTGTGACTGCATAGTATGAGTAACCTTCCATCCACCATGTCACACCACTGCCTCTGGTGTCTGCAAGGCTTTCTCCCAACAGGGGAACTTTGGTCCAGCCCGCCAAGGCGTCCTGCTTGCCATATCAGTATAATTATCCTTAGGCAAAGAATATCTCAATGGAGTGTGTATACTTCTCCTGTGTAAAGTACCCCAATCCTGTTTGGTTAGGTTTCCAACATATTTTGTGATTGTTATGAAATATTGTGACTTTCTCATTAACTGAAGATTTCAGAAAACAAAACCCATATGTGAAAGAGTCAATGAGTATGACTGACTGAGAAATGTTGTGATTGTGATGAGCTACATGATGTGGATCCAGAATCAAATTATTTTTGGCAATAGATGATAGACAGATGGACAGATATATAGACAGATAAATGATAGATTTATTTTTATGTGCATTTACATTTTGAGTATATTTTGTAACTATTCCATGTGAATGTCAGAAAAGAACATCCTCAGAACCCATGGAACTGATGTTTTCAGTATTTGTTGACCACCTTGATGATTCTGAGAGCTGAGCCTGGGCATGTAATAAAATATTTGGGAATATAGTGAGACTTCTAAATTACCAATCACTGGCTATTGTGTTACATCTTTATAACTATCCTGTAAAATATTTTGGAAGGTTTTAACTTAATAGACAAAGAGCTTCCAACATTTTCAACATTAAAGATATCTTTAAATAGCATCAGAAATCTTCAGAAGAGGAATCTTCACTTTGCTATATCCCTGATGTTTATATCACCACAAATATATTCAATAATGTAGAATCTACCCAAGAGCTTTACATAATATCACTCACTCATGCTTGGTGCTATTTTGAGGTAAGTGGATAGAGAGAAATAAAGCAAGAGTCAAGAACTTTTCAGAAAGTTGCATTAAGGCTTACATTAAGAAAAAATGAAGAGTTTAGTAGAAAGAAATCCAAATCACAAAAAAAATCATGATTTGATATTATACTAAAAGTAATCATGATTTTAAAAGAATCATAATAGAATTAAATGCCAGAACTAGTTTCACTGGCCAGTAATTCCAGCTACTTAATAGGAAGTGTATAAGTACAGAATAGGGTCAGCATCACCACAAGCAACTCAAGAAGGAGCAATGTATAAGTAAAATGTGAAAGGCTGGGATTATTGCTAAGTGGCCATTGCTTACCAAACACAAGCAGGCCACAAGTTCAAGTCCCAGTACAATAACTCACTTTTTTCTATTGTTTGGCTTCCTTCCTGAGGGCAGGCCCCCAAATAAATGGAAATTGCAAAGCTTACTATTGTTAAAACAAATAGAATACTTCAAGTGAATACATTAGCTTCAGACAGAAAAAAAATCCAAGAATGTAGGAATATAGAGTTACATCCTCAAATTCAGGTTCTTTGGACAAGTTGTGTTATTTGTGCACAAAATATACCATAAAAAAGTGAACACCAATGTTGTCTGTTTCCAACCACAGGAGACTCAAAAGTTCTTGTGTGAGTACGGGAAAGTTAAAAGATAGTAAATGAAACCAATATATCTTGGGAGACAATAATGAAATCTGGAATTTTTCTTTACAGATTTTGTTTGTTCACTATGCTTAGGTGTATGTGAGAGTGTGGTTTTGTGTATGTGACAGCAGTGCTCTCGGGGTCTGAAAAGGCTTTGTTGAGAATTTGGAGCTTAGGTGCAGGTAGTCTGACTTTGGAACAGAACTCAGAAATTCCACACTATGTAGCCCTAGCTATCCTGGAGTTTGCCATGTAAGACCAGGCTAGTCTTAAACACACAAGGATCTGTCTTCCTGTCTCTGCCTTCTAGTGCTGGGATTAAAGGCATGTTTCAGCATAAACTTCTCCAGTATGCATTTTAAACCACCCATCCTTCTCTCCAGCACCCATGAAACATGGAATCTACTTGGTTCTCCTTTCACATACACAAAAAAAACCCTATATATTACAAATTGTCAGATATGAAAAAAAATCTATGTTCAAGGGAAAAAATGCAATGTTTTAAGACTAAGGCTTACTTACATGACCCTCCTTGGAGTGAAGAGGTAATGATTTTAGAAGAGCTCTTATCATGAGTCAAAGTTGCAAATAGAAATGTCCTGTAAAGAAATGCTATTTATACTGTAAAACTAAGTGAAAAAAGATAAAGACCAAATACTGAGAAGCCCTCTAGTGAAACAACAGAAATATTTGAGTAGGTAAACCAGAAGTTTGGAAATAGCAATATAATACAGGGTCTATGAACCTGAGATTTACAATCTGAAAACCTGAGAGCAAAAATATTGAGATAAAACATTTTAAAGTGAGATAGAAAATTAGGAAGTAAGAGTAAAGCCTAAGGAAAGGAAGAGATAACATGAGACAAAAAATACAAATAGCTTTTATGCTAGCACATTAATTTTTTAATTGTCCTACTTTGCTTTTTTGTAGTTGGAAGTTTCTCTGGTCCTGCCAGGCCCCCCACAGTCCCTTGACCTGCTTATAAAATAATCACTCAGAAGTTTGTATTAATTAAAATTTCTTGGCCAT
Organism: Peromyscus maniculatus bairdii; assembly: GCF_049852395.1. Taxonomy (NCBI): domain Eukaryota; kingdom Metazoa; phylum Chordata; class Mammalia; order Rodentia; family Cricetidae; genus Peromyscus; species Peromyscus maniculatus. The sequence goes on along the minus strand of NC_134862.1, from coordinate 24,107,878 downwards.
TAGCTCAGGCTTAATACTGACTAGCTCTTACACTTAAATAAACCCATAATTCTTATCAATGTTTAGCCACATGGATTGGTACCTTTTCTCACTTCTGCCTTCACATCTTGCTTCCTCTGTGCCTATCTGGTGACTCTTGACTCAGCCTTCCTCTTACAAGCATTCCCCTCTCTGCTTGCCCCACCTATACTTCTTGTCTGGCTACTGGCCAATCAGTGTTTTATTTATCTACCAATCATAGCAATGCACATTCACAGCCTACAGAATAACATCCTACAGCACTTCCCTGTTTCTGTCTAATCAAAAAAGAAGGTTTTAACCTAAAGATAGTAAAATCACATTTAATAGAACAGTTATCAAGCAAAAATTACAGTTACAATATATATTCTATTTGTATTTTGCAAAATTAAAAAAAAATTCTACCATCTATCCTGTATTTGTGAGTCTCAAGTTTGATATCTAATTTATCTTTTATCATAACCAAGGAAAATTATAACTATCTAGTCTTCAACTACATCAAAGACCCCAGAAAGATATAATATTACCTAAGTAAATAGGAAGTATTTTGTAAGTAACTTCCAAAACTCTAGAATGACAGAGACAGCTGGCTACCTGGACAGTTAACCAAGTTCCTCTGTAATGTTGGGGCATCCGTCTTCAGCCTATAGGACTAGAGTTGCTCACTCGCTTCTCTCTGTGTCCTGTAGAATATTTGGCAGTATCCTCTGTGAAGCAGGAACCTGAAGAACTATTTCACCTTGCAAAATTCAGTAGTTACCTTCCTATGGATCTTGCAAGTCTACTTTATATAATATATTATCAGCATTTCAGGCAAGAGCAGTTTCTTGCCCAAATGGCTATTTTTGATAAGAAGATAAACTCCATATGGAGTATCTTTGACTGTATCTGAAAGTTTTTCTGTCTCCCAGCCTGCCACTAGTCTGGACAAATCTCTCCTACTGGCATCCCTCCAAGTAAACACACAGAGACTTACATTAATTAAAACTGTATGGCCATGGCAGGTTTCTGGATATCTAGTTATTATATCTTAAATTAACCCATTTCTATTAATCTATAAGTTGCCAAGTGGCCTTGGCTTACCGGTCTGCTGGCATGTTGTTCCTTTGGTGGTGGCTGGTGTCTTCTCTCTGTTCTGTCTTTCTCCTTCCCTCCTCTCTAGTCAGAATGACCCACCTAACCCTATTCTGTTTCATCATTGGCCAAACAGCTTTACTTATCAACCAATCAGAGCAACATATTTTCACAGCATACAAAAAGACACTTCCTTCATTTGACATACATCTTCCTTTTTGAAGTAAATTGGTGTTGCCAGGAGCAGACATATGTCACTATCCAGAAAGTCTAAATTTTTAAAACATTTTAAATGCCTTATTCTATATGTCTTTGAAGTATTTGAAGATTACCTACCTAATAGAAATATATCTATGTATACCTAGAAAACTTAACTAACATGACTAAAAGTTTGACTATCATAAAAGACTAATTATTAATCTATTTCTTAATTATACAGTACAATTTTAAATGAGTTGCACAATTATAATACCTTAAACAAGATTAGAAATATACATACAGTATAACAAAATTAACTTTAAATTTGTATCAATAAACTAAAATCCACAGCAACATAAAACATTTTAAACCAGTTGTTACTCTTTATCCTATTATATCTATAATATCCCCTTTTCTTCTTTAGAAAGAGATTGCATTTGTAATCAACCTCCTTTAAATAAAAATAAACATTTATAAATAATATTTTGGGTATTTGTGCATAGCTTCTCATACTATTTTCTGCTGGTCGAGGGTGCTGGCAATCTTATGGAGATCCTGAGAAAATTAAGAATAATGGTCAAGTCCTGACTGGAATAGTCTGTGAGGCTGCATTGTCTGGGCCAGTTGCCTTGAAGCTGTTTTTGGATAATAGATCATTTGGACCATGGTGTCATTGGAGATCTTTGAGGTGGTCATGAATGATCAAACCTGATGTATCTTAACCTGGAACAAATTCATAGCCTCTTGCTTCCTGTGAAAACAAAAGCAGAGCCCCCTTTCCAAAGCAACATATCCCTAGATCCAAATTGTGAAGTCAATGAAGTCAAGATACCATATATATGGTATCTTTCTGTAGTTAAAAATTCCAAAGACAATATAAGCCAGACACTGTGTTATTTCAATCTTTACATGGCTTATTTTTTATATTACTTTTACTGTCTCTTTAAAGACTCTACTTTTTAAAAACTATTTCTTTATATAAATACATATACTCCTTTTCCTCTCTCTTCCAAGCCTATGTACATTTTTACATATAATGTAAACCATCTAGAGTTTTATTTCATCTCAATCTGATTTATTGTGAATCTACAATCCTTCTTTGACTAGGAGAGTTTTTAAAACTGCTAAACTGCATATTTAGGACTGAAGCAGCAGCCTTGGCTGCTGACTCCAACCATTTTAGCTTTTCAACATGGTGGAGGTAATTCACCACCAGCTCTGGGAGCCATGCTCTCTGCTGACTCTGGGAGGTAGTCGGTCCGTACCTCCATCCAGCAGTGTGTAGCCCAGAAACTTCTTCTTTTTCTTTCCCCTCTACTAGCAAAAGCCAAATCCACCACACAGTGGCCTACATGGATTGGAGAATTCGTTGTGTACCATGTTGGAAATCTGCCATGCTGCTTAGCTTATGGTGGCTGGCAGCTAGCTCCATCTCACAGGCAACTTTGAAAGATGAGTCTCTACACTGCTACTGGTATGAGATGGTGAGACTAGGAAGCCTAGTGTGGCTCTGTTTTTGTGCATTCAGAATCTTTAAGCTTTCTTAGGTCTCTGTGGATCAATGCCCCATGCTGGGCACCAAAATGTAGTTGAAAGTTTCTCTGGTCCCACCCCCTCCCGCACAGTCTTGTGCCCTGCTTATAAAATAATCACTCAGATGCCTATATTATTTAATTAATTGTTATGGTTTTCTTCTTGTAGGTATAAGATAATTTATGTGATATATATTTTATTTTGAATATAATTTGTATCTATTTGTATTTATTCTTGTTACTTATAAAGTTGTATTTATGTCTAAAAATATTTATTCCATGAGTACATTATAATGAAATAAACACCTTCGTTTTTTACTATGAAATTTTCTGTACTCCTTGTTCTGATAAATATGATTGTTTACTTGGTTATCAACTTTCTTGTTATTTATTTACATATTCATAGAAGTAGGATTTGTTTAGTGTGAATAATTTAAAACTCTATTTTTCAAAGTGCATTCCAAAATCCTATAGTCACACTCATTCACATAAGTAATGAATGAAGTGCCTTTCTTCCTAGATTCTCTAGCATTTAGACTGATATATGTTTAAACCAATAAAACACTTGATAGAGTCCTACAAAAGGGCAGCCTATTAGGGGCTGGGAATGTGTGCAGAATAGAAGACTTCAAGTTATTAGATATATTGCCTATGAGTATGCAATTGTGGACATAAACTATTTATCCAAAATCAGATATGTGTCTCCTTTACACCACAGGAATATTGACTGAAAACCTGCAAAAAGTTTATTTTTATAAATTAAGTTGAAGAAAAGTAAAAGTACCAGTACAGTGAAAAAGATGCAGCCTAAACAAAACCTCCTGCTTCTCTGAGAGATATGATGGCTCCAGCACTAAGATTTTTCTCAGTCATTTTGTGATTCTGAGATGGTGTAAGAGGATCAGTATTCTGAGGGTCTTATTTACAGCAATACCAACTGAATGGCTGATTTTGAGATTCACAAAGGTTCTATTCCACGGTAGAATGACAGCTCCAAAGAATCCATGAAATATTTACCAAGCATTTGCTTCTGTTTAACCATTTTGCATGGATTTGTTTATTTAATTGTCACAGATTGTTATTTAAGATCAAACACTACTGCTTTTACTTTTTTTCTCTTTAGTCCTTTTCCCCACCTTCCCTCTGCCCCCCCACCACTCTTCCTCCTTTTCTATTCATAAAAGGCAGTCCTGCCATGGATATTAACAAAACATGTCATATCAAGTTTTAGTAAGAAAAAGTATCCCACCCTGTATTAAGGGTGGACAAGGCAACCCAGTATGAGGAATAGGGTGCTAAAGCCAATAAAGGAATCAGAGACAAGCCCTGCTCCCACTGCTAGGAGTCCTACAATAAGACCAAGCTACACAACTGTCACATATATACAGAGGGCTTAGATCAGTCCCATGCAGACTTCCTGGTTGGTTCAGTCTCTGCTAACTCCTATAAATTTAGGTTAGTTGATTCTGTGGTGTTTCTTTTGATGCCCTTGACCCCTATGGCTCCTACAATTCCTCCTCCTTCTCTTCAGCAGAATTCCCTGAGTTCAGTTTAATGTTTGACTTTGTGTCTCTACATCTGTTTCCATTAGTTCCTGAATGAAGCCTCTCTGATGACTATTGGGCTAGGTACTGTAGCAGGAATCTTAGAGAGTCTTATTAATTAAATCAAACCCAGGGCCAGTTATTGGGGTGAAATACTGGATGGTCAGAGAGACAGAACAAGCCACTGCTAACCTCACCTGGACAACTTCTCAGCTGGTCTTGTTTCCTCAGACTGGAAGACTCTGTGTCCTCATCCAAATGGCTCTCAGCTGAATTGTGCTGCTAGAAGCCTGAAAGCTTAACCAGCCAAATCTTAACCAGGCCAAATGCTTCTAGTTTCTGGTCCTCACACCTTATATATCTTTCTGCTTTCTACCACCATTCCCTGGGATTAAATGTGTGATGAGTCACCATGCCTGCCTGTATCCTTGAACACATGGATTTCTGCCTCTGGAATGCTAGGATTAAAGGCATGTGCTACCACTGCCTATCCTTTATGTTTAATATTGTGGCTGTTCTGTCTCTGACCGCAGATAAGTTTATTAGCATGCACAATATTTGGGGGAATACAATATCACAAGGTACCAATTCTACAAGTATAGCAGATTATCCTTAGGCATCATTAAACTGACATTTTTTTCTCCAATTACAGTTGATCTAACCTAGGTCTTTGGGCCATGCTGTCTCTGGGTCCAGGCACTACAAGCAGTGTCACGGGTAATCTCAGTCTTCTGGAATGGGTCTGAGGCTGGATCAATCATTAGTTGGCCACTCCCATAATCTCTATGTCATCCTTACCCCACCACATCTTATAGGCAGGATAAAGTGTAGGTCAAAGGCTAGGTGGCTGGATTGGTGTACCAATCCCTTCACAGTATTTCCTTGTCAGTGGAGATGGACAGTTCAGGCTACATATCTGATATTGTAAAGAGTCTTGGCTGGGGTCATCCTTGGAGATTTCTGGAAGTTTACCTTGAACCACATTTCTATCTGATCCTGAAGTGACTCCCTTTCAGGTTGTGTCTTTTAGTACTCTCCCCTGAACCCAACCTGAGACTTCATGTACCATTCCCCACCTGCCTCAAATCCACCCATGAAATTACTTCTATTTCCCCTTTTCTGGGAGATCTGATTTGTTCCCCTTGAGCCCTCCTTGTTACTTTGCTTCTCTGGGTCTGTGGATTATAGAATGGTTATCCTTTACCTTGAAGGTAATATCGACTTAAAAGTGAGTATATATCATGTTTTTCTTTCTGGTTATGCGGTATGTCACTCAGGATGATTTTTTTTTTCTGGTTCCATCCATTTGTCTTCTAATTTCCTTTTTTTTAGTTGAGCAAGTGTCCCTGTGGTAGGATTGAGCATCTTCTGAGTATAAACTCAAGCATAGTATAGCTGAGTGTTCAGGTTGATTGATTTTCAATTTTCTGAGAAACTGCTATATTGATTTACAAAGTGAGTGTACAAGTTTGCACTCCCACAAGCAATGGAAGAGTGTCCCCATTTTTACACATTCAGTGTGGCATGAGATGCCACTTGTGTTTTAGCAGGTATAAAGTGGAATCTAATAGTAATTTTATTTGCATTTCACTGATGGCATAGGTGTTGAATATTTCTTTGCTTCTCAGCCATTTGAGATTCATCTGTTGTGAATTCTCTGTTTACATCAATGCCCCATTTTTAAATTATATTATTTGTTTTTTTTATGTCCAGTTTCTTATATTCTTTATGTATTTCTGAAATCAGCTCTCTGTGAGATGTGGGATTGATGAAGATCTTTTCCCACTCTGTGGGCTACTGTTTTGTCCTATTGATAAGATCTTTTGCCTTACAGAAGTTTTTCAGTTTCATGAAGTCCTATTTATTAATTGCTGATGTTAGTGCCTGTGCTATTGTTGTTCTATTCAGGAGGCTTTCTCCTGTGTCAATGTGTTCTAGGCTCTTCCTCACTTTATCTTCTATGAAGTTTAGTGTATATGCATTTATGTTGAGGTCTTTAATCCGTTTAGACTTGAGTTTTGTGTGGGGTAATATATATGAATCTTTGTGCATTCTTCTATATACTGACATTCAGTTAGACCAGCACCATTTGTTGAAGATGCTTTCTTTTAGCCATTATATAATCTTGGCTTCATTGTCAAAAATCAGGTATCCATAATTGTATGTATACTATGTCTTTGATTCAAATCCATTAATCCACCTATCTGTTTTTATGCCAATAACAATCAGGTTTTATTTCTGTAGCTCTGTAGTAATGTTCAAAATCAGGAATGATGATACTTTTGGATGTTCTTTTATTATACAGGATCATTTTAGCTTTTCTGGGGGTTTTGTTTTTCCATATGAAGTTCAGTATTATTTTTTCAAGGTGTGCTAAGAATTAAGTTGGGATTCTAATAGAGATTGTATTGAATCTGTAGACTGTTTTTGATAAGATGGCAATATTTACTATGTTAATCCTATATATTGTTGAGCATGGGAGGTATTTCCATTTTCTGATATCTTCTCCACTTTATTTCTTCAAAGACTTAAAGTTCTTCTCATGCATGTCTTTCACTTATCTGGTACGAGTTACTCCAAGACATTTTATATTATTTGTGGCTAATGTGAAGGATGTTGTTTCCATCATTTCATTCTTAGTCCATTAATTATTTTTATAGGACAGCCAGTGTGTGTGTGTGTGTGTGTGTGTGTGTGTGTGTGTGTGTGTGTGTGTTTGTGTGTGTTTTGTTAATCTTGTATCCAGCAACTTCACTAAAGCTTTCATCAGCTGTAGAAGTTCACTGGTAGAATTTTCAGGGTTCATTCTGTATACTATAATTGTCTGTGAATAATGATACTTTGATTTCTTCCATTCTAATTTGAATCCCCTGGATCTCCTTTCATCATCTTATTGCTCTAGCTAGAAATTCAAGTGCTTAATTGAATAAATATGGAGAGAGTGGACAGCCTTGACTTTTTACTGATTTTAGTGGAATTGTTTTGAATTTCTTGCCATTAAGGTTGATGTTGACTATTGGCTTGCTGTATATTGCTTTTATTAAGTTTAGGTATATCCTTTGCCTCCCTGATCTCTCCAAGACTTTTATTATGAAGGTATATTGGATTTTGTCAAAGGATTTTTCAATATCTAATGAGATGATCATGCTGTTTTTTTTCTTTCTTTCAGTTTTTTACATGGTGGACTACGTTGACAGATTTTCATATGTTGAACCATCCTTGTATCTCTGAGATTATGCACACTTGATAAAGGTAGGTGATCTTTTTGATGTGTTCTTGGATTCAGTTTGCAAGTATTTTATTGAGTGTTTTTGCATATGTGCTCATGAGAGAAATTGGTCAGAAATTCTCTTTCTTTGTTTAGTCTTTTTTATTTGGGTTTCAGGGTGACTATGACTTCATAAAATGAATTTTGTAATGTTCCTTCTGTTTCTAATTTGTAGAATAATTTTTGGATTATTTATGTAATCTCTTACTTAAAGATCTGGTAGAATTCTGTGCTGCAACCATCTGGCCCTGGGCTTTTATTTTGTTTGGAAGACTCTTAATGACTGATTCTATTTCTATTGGGGGTTAGAAGTCTGCTAAAAATGTTTATCTGATCTTGATTATCTTTGGCAAGTTGTATCTATTAAGAAAATTGTCCATTTCTTGTATGTTTTTCAATTTTGTAGAGTCTGTGGATTTCCTAGTTACTGTGGTTATGTCCCCCTTTTTGTTCTGAGTTTGTTAATTGTGATATTCTGTCTCCCTTTAGATTATTTTGGTAAGGATTTGGCGATCTCATTGATTTTCTCAAAGAACCAACTCTTTGTTTCATTGATTTTTTTTTGGGGGGGGGGTAATTGTTCTCATTGATTCTTTTTTATTGACTTCAGTCCCCAGTTTGACTATTTCCTGGCTTCTAAACCTCTTGGGTATGTCTGCTTCTTTTTGTTCTATATCCTTTTGTTGCCCTGTTAAGTTACTGGTTTGAGAATACTCTAATTTTGTTTTAAAGCACATAGTGCTATTAACTTTCCTCTATGAACCACTTTCTTTATTTCGCATATGTTTGCCTATGCTGTGCTTTCATTATCAATGGATTCTAGGAAGTCTTCAATTTCTTTCTTCATGTCTTCCTTGACCTAGTGGTAAATCAGTAGAGAGTTGTTCAGTTTCCATGAGTTTATAGGTTTTCTCTTGTTTCTGTTGTTGAAATCCAACATTAATGCATGGTGGTCTGATAAGATAATGGGGGTTATCTCAATTTCCTTGTATCTATTGAACTTGTTTTGTGACTGAGTATGTGGTCAGTTGTGGGGAAGGTTCCATAAGGTGCAGAGAAAAATGTACATTCTTTTGTGTTTGTGTGAAATGTTCTGTAGCTATATGTTAGGTTCTTTTGAGTCATAATGTTTGCTAATTACAATATTTCTCTGCTTAGTTCTGTCTAGATGCACTGTCTGCTGGCGAGGGTGGGGTGTTGAAATCTCCCACTATTAATGTGTTGGGTTCAATGGATGATTTAAACTTTAGTATTGCTTCTTTTGCAAATATGGGTGGCCTTGTATTTGGGGCATAGTAGTTCCAAACTGAGAGATAATCCTAGTATATTTTTTCTTTAATGTGTATGAAATGTCCACTTTTCATTTCTTATGATTGATTTTGTTTTGAAGTCTGTTTACTTAGATATTAGGAGAGCTATACCAGCTTGCTTGTTAGATACATTTTATTGGAAAATCTTTTACAAACCCTTTATTCTGAGGTAATATTTATCTTTAATATTGAGGTTTTTTTAAATTAATTTTTTAATTCATTTTAGATATCAACTGCAGATCCCCTTCTTCAGTAATCCCCACCTGACACCCCCCACACACACACTTCCTAGAAAAAAGAAAAGATTTTCTTGGAGAGTCAGCAAAGCTTGGTACATTCAGTTGAGGCAAGACAAAACCTCTCTCCCCTGTATCAAGGCTGAACAAGGCATCCCAGCATAGGTAATGGGATCCAGAAAGACAGCTCATGCACCAGGGACAGAACCTATTCACACTGGCAGAGTCCCCTCAAACAGACCAAGCTATATAAGTGTCTCCTGTACACAGGAGACCTAGTCTGATCCCATGCAGGGTCCACAGTCTAAAGGTCCTGTGAGTTCCTATGAGTTTGGTTCAGTAGTCTCTGTAGATTCCCCATCATGATCTGAGGTCTCCTTGTTTGTATAATCCTTCTTCCCTCTCTTCAACTAGACTCTTGGAGCTTGGCCTGGTGCTTGGCTGTGGATCTCCGCACCTGTTTCAATCAGTTACTGAATGAAGTATCTATAATTACAGAGTATTCATCAATCTGATTGCTGGGGCAGGGCAGTTCAGGCACCCTCACCACTCTTGCTAGTAGTCTAATCTGGGTCATCCTTGTGGATTCCTGGGAATTTCTCTAGCATTAGGTTTTTCCCTAACTTCATATATCTCCCTCTATCAAGATATCTCTTTTATTGCTATCCCAACCCATCCCTCCCCAAGCTCAACAATCCTCATTCCTCATGGTCTCATTCCCCATATTGCCCCCTCACCCCCAGTTTACTCAAGGATGTCTCATATGTTTCCCTTTCCCAAGTTGATACATGCCTCTCCTTTAAGGTCCTTCTTATTCCTAGCTTCTCTGGAACTGTGGGTTGTAGTCTGATTATCCTTTCCTTTACATCTAGTATGCAGTTCTGAGTCAGGGTTATCACACTGAGGATGATATTTTCTAGTTTCATCCATTTCACTATGAATTTTATGATGTCACTGTTGGTTTTTTTTTTAAGATGAATAATACTCTATTGTATATATGTACCACATTTTCTTTATCTTTTCTTCAGTAGAGGGGCATCCAGGTTGTTGTCAGGTTCTGGCTATTATTAATAATGCTGCTATGAACATAGCTGAGCAAGTGTCCTTGTGGTATGAATGAGCATTTCTTCAGTACATGCCCAAGAGTGGGATCATTGTGTCTTGAGCTAGTTTGATTCCAAATGTTCTGAGAAGTTGTCATATTGATTTCCAAAGTGGCTGTACAACTTGACACTTCCACCAACAGTAGAGGAGTATTCCCCTTGTTCCACATCCTCTCCAACATAAACTGTCATTAGTGAATTTGATCTTAGCCATTATGACAAGTGTCTGGTTGTATATCATAGTCACTTTGATTTGCATTTCCCTGATTACTATGGATGTTGAGCAATTCCTCAAATGTCTTTTGACCATTTGAGAATCTTCTATTGAGAATTCTCTGTTTAGCTCTATAGTCTATTTTTTAATTGGATTATTTGTTTTAATGTCTAATTTCTTGAGTTCTTTATATATTTTGGAGATTAGCCCTCTGTCAGATGGTAGGTTGGTGACAAACTTTCCCATTCTGTAGGCTGTCATTTTGTCTTATTTAACATGTCCTTTGAACTACAGAAGCTTCTTATTTTCAGGAGGTCCCATCTATTAATTGTTGCTCTCGGTGTCTGTGCTACTGGTGTTATATTTAAGAAGTGGTATACTGTGCCAGTGTGTTCTAGGGCACTTCCTACTTTCTCTTCTATAAGGTTCAGTGTATCTGACCTTAGGTTGAGGTATTTGATACACTTGGATTTGAGTTTGTGCATGGTGCTGAATATAGACCTATTTGCAATCTTCTATATGTTGACTTCCAGTTATGCCAGTGCTGTGGGACGGTCTGTATGTCAAATTGCTCTGATTGGTCAATAAATAAAACACTGATTGGCCAGTGGCCAGGCAGGAAGTAGGTGGGACAAGGAGAGAGGAGAATTCTGGGAAGCGGAAGGCTGAGGCGGAGAGACACTGCAGCCGCCGCCATGACCAGCAGCATGTGAAGACGCCGGTAAGCCACCAGCCACATGGCAAGGTATAGATTTATGGAAATGATTTAATTTAAGATAAAAGAACAGTTAACAAGAAGCCTGCCACGGTCATACAGTTTGTAAGCAATATAAGTCTCTGTGTTTACTTGGTTGGGTCTGAGCGGCTGTGGGACTGGCGGGTGACAAAGATTTGTCCTGACTGTGGGCAAAGCAGGAAAACTCTAGCTACATGCCAGCATCATTTGTAGATGCTTTCTTTTCTCTATTGTACAGCTTTGGCTTCTTTGTTAAAAATCAGGTCTTCACAGGTGGTTTAATGTCAGGCTCCTCATTTCGATTGCATTAGCCACATATCAGTTTTTATACAAATATCAAGCTTTTTTTTTTATTACTATAGCTCTATAGAAGAACTTGAAGTAAGGAATGGTGATCCTTCCAGAAGTTTCTTTATTATAAAGGACTATTTTAGTTATCATGAGTTTTTTGTTTTTTCCATATCAAGTTGATTATTGTTGTTGTTTTTTTTTTTTTGATGTCTGTGAAAAATTGTGTTGGGATTTTAATGGGGACTGCATTGAAAATACAGACTGCTTTTCATAAGATTGCCATTTTTACTATGTTGGTACTACCTAGCCAAGAGCATGGGAAATTTTTCTATTTTCTGATATGCTCTTCAATTCCTTTCTACAGGATATATTGTTTATGTCATACAGGTTATTCGCTTGCTTGATTAGTTACCCTAAGGTATTTTATATTATTTGTGGCTATTGTAAAGGGTGATGTTTCTCTTATTTCTTTCTCAGCCCATTTATCTTTGTATATAGGACGGCTACTGATTTTTTGTGTAAATCTTCTATCCTGTCACATTACTGAAGGTGTTTGTCAGTTGTAAGAGTTCCTAGTAGAATTTTTCTGGTCACTTATGTATACTATCATATCATCTGCAAATAGAGAAAGTTTGACTACTTCCTTTCCAATTTCTATCATTTTGATTTCCTTTTGTTGTCTTATTGCTCTAGCCAGAACTTTGAGTACTATATTGAATAGATATGGGGAGAATGGACAGCCTTGTCTTGTTCCTGATTTTAGTGGAAATGGTTTGAGTTTCTCTCCATTGTATTTGATGTTAGCTGGCAGTTTACGGTAAATTGCCTTTATTATGTTTAGGTATGTTCCTTGTATTCCTGATTTCTCCAAGGCATTTATCCTGGAGGGGTGTTAAATTTTGTCAAAGGCTTTTGCAGCGTCTAATGAGATAATCATGTATTTTTTTCTTTCAATTTATTTATATGGTGGACTACATTGACAGATTTCTTATTGAACCATCCCTGCATCTATGGGATGAAGCTAATTTGATCATGGACAATGATTTTTGATGTATTCTTTAATTCAGTTTGCCAATATTTTATTAAGAATGGTTCTGTAATTCTGTTGCTTTGTTGCATCTTTATGTGGTTTTCGTATCAGAGTAAGTAGCCTCATAGAAAGTTTTTGGTAAAGTTCCTTCTTTTTATATTGTGTGGAACAAATTGAGGAGTATTGGTATTAGCTCTTCTTTGAAATTCTAGTAGAATTCTGTGCTGAAACCATCTGGCCCTGGACTTTTTTTTAGTTGGGAGACTTTTAATTACTGCTTCTAATTCCGTAGGGGTTATAAGTCTATTTAAGTTGTTTATCTGGTCTTAACTTAATATGGGTATGTGGTTCCCACCCAGAAAATTATCCATTTCTTTTAATTTTTCCAATTTTGTGACATACAGGTTTTTGAAGTATGACCTGATCATTTTCTGGATATCCTTGTTGTCTAATGTCATGTCTCCCTTTTTGTTTCTGATTTTGTTAATTTAGATATTCTCTCCCTGCCTTATGGTTAATTTGGGTAAGTGTTTGTTTATGTTATTGATTTTCTCAAAGAACCAACTCTGTTTCATTTATTCTTTCTTTGTACTGTTCTCTGCTGCGGGATGTTCTGTATGGCAAATGTGTTGCTCTGATTGGTTAGTAAATAAAACACTGATTGGCCAGTGGCTAGGCAGGAAGTATAGGCGGAACTAACAGAGAGGAGAAAAGAAAGAACGGGAGGCAGAAGGAGTCACTGCCAGCCCCCACCAGGACAAGCAGCATGTGAAGATGCCGGTAAGCCATGGGCCACGTGGCAAGGTACAGATTTATGGAAATGGATTAATTTAAGCTATAAGAACAGTTAGTAAGAAGTCTGCCACAGCCATACAGTCTGTAAGCAATATAAGTTTCTGTGTTTACTTGGTTGGGTCTGAGTGGCTGTGGGACTGGCGGTAGACAGAGATTTGTCCTGACTGTGGGTAAGGCAGGAAAACTCTAGTTACAGTTCTCTTTGTTTCTATTTTATTGATTTCACCTCTGAATTTGATTATTTCCTGGCATCTACTCTTCCTGGGTGAGCTTGCTTTTTTTTTTTCTAGAGCTTTCAGGTGTGTGGTTAAGTTGCTAGGGTGCAATTTCTCTAACTTCTTTATGTAGGCATTTAGTGCTATGAACTTTCCTCTTGGTACTGCTTTCATAGTGTCCCATAAGTTGGGTATGTTGTACATTCATTCTCATTGAATTCTAGGGAGTCTTTAATTTCTTTCTTTCTTTATTTCTTGACCCATTGGTGATTCAGCTGAGCATTATTCAGTTTCTGTGAGTTTGTAGGCTTTCAGTAATTTGTGATGTTATTGAATTCTAACTTTAAGCCATGGTGGCCTGATAAAATACAGGAAGTTATTCCATTGGTTTTTATCTGTTCAGATCTGAGTTTTGACTGAGTATGTGGTCAGTTTTAGAGATGGTTTCATGGGGTACCGAGAAGAAGGTATATTCTTTTGTGTTTGGGTGGAATGTTCTGTCGATGTCTATTAAGTCCAGTCATAACATCTGTTACTTCCCTTATTTTTCTGTTAATTTTCTGTTTGGCAGACCTGTCCTTTGGTGAGAGTGGGGAGCTGAAGACTCCCACTATTAGTGTGTGAGATTTGATGAGACCTTTAAGCTTTATTAATGTTTCTTCTACATATGTGGGTGGCCTTTTATTTGGGGCATAAATGTTCAGAATTGAGACTTCTCTTATTGTATGTTTCCTGCACTAAATATGTAATGTCCTTCTCGATTGCTTTTGATTAATTTTAGTTTGAAATCTATTTTGTTAGATATTAGGACACCTGCACCAACCCTTTACTCTGAGGTAGTGTCTGTCTTTGAAGTTGAGGTACATTTCTTTATACATCAGGAAAACAGGATCCTGTTTTCATATCCATTCTGTTAGACTGTATCTTTTTTACAGGTGAATTGAATCCATTGATATTAAGGGACATTAAGGACCAATGATTGTTAATTTTTGTCAGTTTTTGGTGTGTGTGTGTGTGTGTGTGTGTGTGTGTGTACCTTCTTTGGAATTTGTTGGTGTGGACTGTCTAATGCCTGTGTTTTCAAGGGTGCATTTTCCATCTTTAGGTTGAACTTTTCCTTTTAGTGCTTTCTGTGGGGCTTGATTTGTAGATAGGTATTGTCTAAATCTGGTTTTGTCATGGAATATCTTGTTTACACAGTATATAATGATTGAGAGTTTGCTGGATAGAGAAGTTTGGACCAGCATTTGTGGTCTCTTAGTGTCTGCCCAAGTTCTATAAAGGATCTTCTGGCTTTTTCAGAGTTTCCATTGAGAGGCTAGGTGTTATTCTAATGCGTGTGCCTCAATATGTTAGTTAGCCTTTTCCCTTGCAGCTCTTAATATTCTTTCTTTATTCTGTGTGTTATTGGTTTGATTATTATGTGGTGAGAGGACTTTACTTTTTGTGTCCAGTCTATTTGGTGTTCTGTAAACCTTTTGTATTTTCATAGGCACTTCCTTCCTTAGGTTGGGAAAGTTTTCGTCTTTGATTTCTGTGCCTAGGAGCTGGTATTCTTCTCCTTCTTCTATCTCTCATTATTCTTAGGTTTGGTCTTTTCATGGTGTCCCATGTTTACTGGACATTTTATGTCATGACTTTGTTGGCTTTAACGTTTTCTTTGACAGATGGAGCTATTTCCTCTATTGTATCTCCAAAGCCAGAGATTCTCTCTTCCATCTCTTGCATTCTATTGACCATGCTTGCATTTGTAGTTCTTGGTCATTTACTCAAATTTTATATTCCCAGCATTCCCTCAATTTGTGGCTTCTTTATTACCTCTATTTCAATTTTCAAGTCTTGAATTGTTTTCTTCACCTGTTTTGTCCCTCTTGGATTTCTTGACTTTCTTTAAGAGATTTATTGCTTTCTGCCAATTTTTTTTTGTCTTTTTCTCGATTTCTTTAAAGGAATTTTTCATTTCCATTTTAAAGGCATCTATTATCTTCATTAATTCATGTTTAAGGTTGTTTTCTTTTTTGTTTTTTACATTTAGATGTTCAGGTCTTTGTGGTGGTATTGTGTTCCCCAAAATATTGTGCACACTTATAAACATATCTGGGGTCAGAGGACAGAACAGCCACTAGATATAGAGGCCAGAAAATGGTGGCACTCACTCCTTTAATCCTAGCATTCCAGAGGCAGAGATCTCCCTGAATCTCTGTGAGTTCAAGGCCATACTGGAAATAGCCAGGCATGGTAACAAGAGCCTTTAATCCTAGGAAGTGAGGACAGAAAGCCGAAAGGTATTTAAGGTGTGAGAATCAGGCAGGAACTAGCGTTGTTTAAGCTTTTAGGCTTTTAGCAGCAGTTCAGCTGAGATCCATTTGGATGAGGACTCAGAAGCTTCCAGTCTGAGGAAACAGGATCAGCTGAGAAATTGGCAAGGTGAGGTGACTGTGGCTTGTTCTGCTTCTCTGATCTTGCAGCATTCACACCAATATCTGGCTCTTGGTTTATTTTTATTCAGACCTTTGAAGATTCATGCTACAGGTCTTGCTGTTGTAGAACCCCTAGGTTCTTCCATATTGCTCTTTATGTTGCTAAATGTATTCTTGCACTGGTATCTACCTGTCTCTTCCTACAAATGGTGCAAGAAGTATCTGTGTCTCAGGAAGCTGCTCCTGGACCAATTAACACTGATGGTGGTGTTTGTGTCTCATCAGGGTGCTGTGGCCTTGGAGGATAAGTGGATTTGTGGGAAGGAGGGGGTTTGTAGATTACAGGCTCCAATTGGAGGTGGAAGAGTCTTACCTGTTGTTCTGCAACTGGGCTGCAATAGCTGGGGTTGGGGAGAATGGTTGTACCCCTGGGCCTAGGGTGTAAAGCCTGGGGTGATCAGTTGGAAGAACAGTCACTCACCTCTCTGAGGTGTGGGGCTTTTTTTGTATGCAGAAGAAGGATGGATCCTGTTTTTGTATCCATTCTATTAGCCTATATCATTTTATTGACAAATTGAGTCATTGATATTGAGAAATATCAATGACCAATGATTTTTTATTTCTGTTTGTGATTATTTAAAAGAAAATGACCCCCAAATTCAGTGGTACTATTAGGAAGTGTGGCTTTGTTGGAGGAGGTGTGTTCTTATTGAAGGAAGTGTGTCTCTGTGGAGACTGGCTTTGAGGTATCCTATTTGCTGAGACCATGCCTAGTGTTTCAGTTCACGTCCTGTTGGATCAAGATGTAAGGACTTTCAGCTCCTATGCCATGGCTGCCTGCATGCTGCCTTGCATCCCACCATGACAATAATCGTCTAAGCCTAGAAACTGTATGCAATCCATCCCAACGAAATGTTTTCCTTTGTAATAGCTGTAGCAGTCATGGTATCTCATCATAACAATAGAAACCCTAACTAAGCACTGTTATTATGTTGGTGCTGAGGCTAGTGATTGTGTGTGTGTGTGTGTGTGTGTGTGTGTGTGTGTGTGTGTGTGTGTGTGTTTCCCATCTTTGAATTTTGCTGGTGTGAGTGTATTTTTTGCCTGTGTTTTCATGGGTGTGGTTAACTTCCTTGGGTTAGATTGTTCCATCTAGTACCTTCTGTAGAGCTGGATTTTAATAGATAATTTAAAAATTTGATATTGTCATGAAATATCTTGCTTTCTCCATCTCTGGTATTTGAAAATTTTGCTGGGTATAATACTTGTGCTGACATCCATAATCTCTTAGAGTTTTCAAGGCATCTGTACAGGCCCCTCTGACTTTTAGAGTCTCCTTTGAAAAGTCATATGTAATTCTTATAGGTCTTCCATTATGTGTTATTTGGCCTTTTTCCTTTGTAGTTTTTAATACTATTTCCTTGTTCTGTATGTTTATGGGTTTGATTATTATATGACCTGGGGACTTTCTTTTATGATCCAGTCTATTTGCTGTTCTGTAAGCTTTTTGTGCAGTTATAGGAATATCCTTCTTTAGGTTAGAGAAATTTTCTTCTATGATTTTGTTAAATATATTTTCTGGGACTTTGTGCTGAGATTCTTACACTTTCTCTATTTCTGTTGTTCTTAGTTTTGTTTTTTTCATAGTGTCCCAGATTTCTTGGATGAATTTGTGTTGGGAGTTTTTTAGAAATACATTTTCTTTGACAGATGAAACTATTTCTTCCATTCTATCTTCTATTCCTGGGGTTCTATCATCTTTTGTACTCAGGTGGTGATGCTTGTATCTATAGTTACTGTTCTCTTACCCAGATTTTCAATTTACTAAATTTGACCAGTGTGTGCTTTCTTTATTGCTTCTATTTCTATTTTCATGTCTTGAATAGTTTCTTTCACTTTTTTGTCCATTTTTCTTAGCTTTCTTGGAAATCTTTAATGTATTTGTTGATTTCTCCTTTTTTTGTTGTTATATTCTCATGGACTTCTTTAGGAGAATTTTTCATCTCCTATTTAAGAACCTCTGTCATCATCATAATATTGGTTTTGAGATTGTTTTCTTGTCTTTTGGCTGTGTTGTACTATTCAGGACTTGCTGTAGTGGAATGGCTCAGCACTGGTGGTGACATATTGCCCAGGCTGTTGGTATTTGTGCACTTAAATTTACATTTAGACATCTGGATTTGGGGTGATAATAAGTCAAGTCTTTTTTAGATGGGTGTTTTCTTCCTTAGTTTCTGTTTCCTGTCTGATCATCTGGATTCCCTGTCCTGAGGTTGAGTAGAAAGTATCTGCCCTTGTTGAAGGCTGTACTTCTGATGGCTTGGATGACCTCTTGTCCAGCAGGGAGCTCTTCTGAAGTTGGTGACTGGAGTTCTGGCTATATATATGCCTGGCCTCTGATCTTGCTGGGGGTTCTCTGGAGTTCAGATGCTGATTGGGCTTCTGGTAGTGTAGGAGGCTTCTGCTTTGTTTTTAGGAAGTTGTCCTGGTCTCTGAAGTTCAGGATACTTGTCTGGTGTCTGGAGATCAAGATTCTGGCCTGAACTCTAATGGGGTAAAATGCTTCTACAAGAGGTGTGTTCCAGGATATAGTGATGATAAGAGCATGGGCATTTGGGGTTATGCTGGGGGAGCTCAGATGTTGTCTAATACAATATTACCTGGGGTTCAGGATGCTAGCCTGTACTCTGGTGGAGAAGGAGGCTTCTGCCAGACGTGTGTGCAGGAATATGGTGGTAAGAAGAGAAGGGCAATTGAGGTTATGCTGGTCAAGCCTGGGTGAGTTGAGAGACTGTCTTACCTGGGGATCAGGAAGCTTGACCAGCCTCTGGAAAGTGGGAGGCTTCAACCAAAGCCTCTTTCTGCTTAGAGAGAATGGTGATGAGGCAAAGATATTCCTTAACATACTGTGATTCCATCAGTGATGGATCAAGGAAGTCACAATTTAATACTGAGTGCAACCATGCCATACACACCTTGGTGTTATACAACTGCCCTCTAATTAGACTTAAGATCTGTTCAACAGAGGAGAAATTATGTCTGGTCCTGGAAACATAGCCAGAGCTAGTCAATTTATGAATCTTGGAGAGGAAACTATGACTGACACCTTACTAAGCCAACTCAATGCCTAACTACCTTCTAAATATTTAAACTTTTATCCACATTTAAGTGCAGTTCCAGATTCTCATCAAAGAAATTTTTCCTTGCAACTGTCAGAGGCCATTAGAGAAAACCATAACCAATCACAGTGCATAGAACAAGAACAAGGTGGTGGCAAGTCACAATTGAAGAACTTACAACATAATCCCAGTAGGCCTCAGGAGTGGCTAGGCATAGTGGGCAGAGAGATTGTAAGAGTGAGAGGAACAGAGAGTTTACTGTGAGATTGTATCTTCTAGAACACTATACCCATGAAAGCCCATCAACACTGTTGTTTAAAAAAATCTGAATAACAAGTACACCAAGGAGCATGCTAACATGAAAAAGGGACATTTTTCTTTTTTCTGTAATTCTAGTGAGATGTGTTTCATAGAGTCAGCAAAAGGATGGATCCTTTTTTAACAGCATTAGACTGTTTTACTGAGGCATAAAGACTGTTTGGGATAAGGTTTATTTATTTGTATGTTGGTTCCTGACAGTTTGTTGACAGTCTTTTGGTATTTTCTCAGACTTTTCTTGATCATGTGTCCTGGCATTATTGATTTATCTCCTATGACAATTTCAGTATGTGTATCCTTCTCTTTAATCTTTTGAATTCCAATATCCTCTGTAGAACTCATTTAGCAGTCACAAAAATCATTTAATTTGCCCTTATAGTGGAAAGATTATATTTCTCTTTCAATTTTAAAAGATAATATTGCTTGTTGTAATAATTTGAGTTTACAGAAGTGATCTTACAGATTTTGGAATACATCTTTCTGGGAATTTTTGTTTTTAAAGTCTATGTTGGAAAAATCAGGTGCTTTTCTCGTATGTCTGACTTAATAAATGAGCTGACCTTTTTTTTGGCAGCTTCCAATACCCTCTTTATTATATGCTTTTACTGTTTTACTTATAATATGTCAGGGAATTTCCTTTTATAATCTCAATTGGTGTTCTTTAGGTCACTTGTACTCAAATGGACAGCTCTTTACTTAGATTTAAATAGTTTACTATATGGTTTTATTGAAAATATTCTCTATGTCTTCATTGTGAAATTCTGCTTCTATACACATAATTTGAAGGTTTTGTATTTTTGCACAATGTGATGGCTATTTTGATAGGCAATTTGACTACATTTGGAATGAATTAATATCCAATGTTTGGAGGGCATGCCTTTAACAGTTCCTTGCTTAATTTGAAGTAGGTTGACCTACTTGTAATCCAGACATTTGAGGAAGGAAGACACACATACACATGCACACCACACACACACATCCCTTTAATGTGGATCTTGGATCTTGAAGGAGAGAGACCTACTTTTAATCTGGACCATACCTTATGCTAGCAGTCTATATAAGAACATGGAAAAGGGATGCTTTTGCTCTTTGCCTGCTTGCCCTCTCCTTGTTAGCAAGTTTATTTCTTCAGTGGCATTGTAACTCACTTCTTCAGGACTCTAGCATATACTGAAGGCCAGCAAGACATTAAGCCTTATAAACCTAGTAGCTACTGGATTTTTACACTTTCCATTCATAGCAAGCCAATGCTTGTTTGGCTGGACTGTAGCCTGTAAGCCATTGTAATAAATCAACTTTTTAATATATGGAGAAAGATAGAAAAATAGAGATAAATGATAGGTAGATGATAGATAGATAGATAGATAGATAGATAGATAGATAGATAGATAGATAGATAGATTCATTCTGTAAGTTCTGTTAGTCTAGAGTGTGGTGATATTTTATTTGTGCACCCAAATAAAGCTTATCTGAGGATCAGAGGAAAAAAGCCAGCCACTATATTAAATATAGAGATCAGGCAGTGGTAGCACATGCCTTTAATCCTAGCATTTGGGAAACAGAGAGTCATCCAGATCCCTGTGAGTTCAAGGTCACACTGGGAACAGAGCCATGTGTGGTGACACACACATTTTATCTTAGAACTAACCATGGAGGTCTCAAGGTCTGTACAGACAGATAGGAAGTGATAGAGCTGGGCTGAAAGAGGAAGTGGTGTAGCTGGGCATAGAGAAGAAGTAAGATGACAGGGACAGAAAGGATATAGGTGTGAGTGTACAGGAAGTAGTTTGCCCTGGCGGCTGAGGAGTTGGTAAGGTGAGGTTGTCTGTGGCTTCTCCTATTCCTCTGATCTTTCAGTTTTCACATCAATATCTGCCTCTGGTTTTTTATAATAAACCCATTTAGCAATTTGTCTTACACTAGAGAACCCAGGCTAATACAGATTTTGATACTAGAAGTGGCTTTAGAGCAACAGGAATATAAGAATTACTCTTTTGATGATCTGGAAAACACTTTCCAATTTGACAACACCTGCAAGTATGGAAGCCTCTTAAGTTACTGAAGCCTCTTCTGGGAGCTAAAATAGTATTAAAACTCATGGTGTGAACTATTTTCGAAATGTAAGGTAATAAATGCATTTGATAGTTCTGATTTTCCAATTGTGGGTGGCAACAAATTTGATGACTTTGATTGCAATCTTTTGACAGTTTGTGGGAATATTAGGAAAGTGGTGATACTGGCTGGTTGCTGTTAGCATCTCTGGATGAACTGACAAAGGATAGGAATATGATCTATGATAAAATTAACCAACTTCCAGCACCTCTGAATTTGGTCAAGGACAGCAATGGACATATTAATGTAAGTGACCATCTCCAGATGCACATAA
Source organism: Peromyscus maniculatus bairdii (assembly GCF_049852395.1). NCBI lineage: Eukaryota > Metazoa > Chordata > Mammalia > Rodentia > Cricetidae > Peromyscus > Peromyscus maniculatus. The sequence continues at coordinate 24,086,071 of NC_134862.1, read as the reverse complement.
ACACTCTAAAGGCTTCTAAGAGTGTCTCAGAAGAGAATATTCCTTCCAACAGCCACAAAGCTCAAGCTGTAGAAAATCAAACCAAAGCCCTAATTATAAGGTTAACTGAATTACAGTGAAAATTCAAGTCTCAGCCTCAGAAGGTATCAGCAGTTAAAGTAGGGACATTAATTTGTAAAAAAAAAAAAAAAAAAAATGCACAGCTGTCTCCCAAACAGATCAAGCCAAATGACTGTCTCACCCGTTCAGGTGGCCTGATCCAGTTGGGGGCCCCTCAGCCTTTGGTTCCTGTGCTTCCATTCATTTGGTTATTGGTCCCTGTGCTTTATCCAACCTTGGCTTCAACAATTCTCGCTCATATAAACCCTCTTCTTTCCCACTAATTAGACTCCCAGTGCTCCACCAGGGGCCCAGCCGTGGATGTCTGCCTTCAGATTCCTCAGTCCTTGGATGGGGTTTATGGCACCACTATTTGGGTGTCTGGCCATCCCATCACCAGAGTAGGTCAGTTCCTGCCGTCTCGCGACCATTGCCAGCAGTCTTTTGAGGGGGTATCTTTGTGGATCTCCGTGGGCCTCCCTAGCTCTCTGCTTCCTCCCCTTCTCACCTTCTCATGTGGTCTTAATTTACCATGGTCTCCTATTCCTTGTTCTCCCTCTCTTTTCTTGATCCAGCTAGGATCTCCCACTCTTTCCCTCGACTGTCGCCCTTCATTGTTCCCACTCATGACCAGGCTATTCATGTAGATCTTGTCCATTTCTCCGTGTCTTTTTTGGGGGTCCCGTTTTCCAGGTAGCCTCACTGGTGATGTGAGTAGCAGTCTAGTCATCCTTGTTCCACATCTAGCATCTTCCTATGAGTGAGTACATACCATATTTGGAGGCAGCTGTGCATTGGTGCCAGGTCCTGGGCTCGTTGCATGAGTTGGCTGTTTGAATCCTGGGACTTATGCAGGGACACTTGGCTCGGTCTGGGAGAGGGGAATGGACCTGCCTGGACTGAGTCTACCAGGTCAACCCCGGTCCTCGGGGGAGACCTTGATCTGGAGGAGGTGGGAATGGGGGGTGGGCTGGGGGGAGGGGTGGGCGAGAGGGGGAGAACAGGGGATTCTGTGGCTATTATGTTGAACTGAATGGTGTTATAAAATAATAATAATAATAATAATAATAATAATAATAATAATAATAATAATAAAAAAAAGATCCTGTTACTTGAGATGCTGATATGTGAGAGGATACCACTGAACCAAGAACTTTGAATACTCAGATTTTAATGGTTTTTATCTCACTTTAGGAAGGAGTCTCTCTAGCCTCAGCAGAAGATGTACTCACATGCCCATACCATGAAATGATCTTTCTCACTTTTGAGTGAGGACATTGATCCTTCATTGTCTGCTAAACCAGCAAGGACTCTTTGGAAGGGAATGTGAGGCAAGGCAATATTGGTGTCCACCAGGACACACCAATTTTTCCCACTAAATATATAATCGGAGTTAATCAAAGCTAATTTCTAGATGGGAAGTAGAAACCGCAGTGTATGAGGAGATGCACTACTGAAGAGATGAATGGGTTTCCTAATTTATTTTAGCAGAAGTCTGGGAATATGTGTGGGAATGGATTTTTAGAGTATGGTAGAATGATGGAAGGAACATAAAACTAGATCAGTCTGAGTTTACTGATATAAGACATTTTAGTGAAAATTCTAAAATTCTGTGTTTAATATGGAAGTTTGCATGGTTAAAAAAGTTGTGAAAAGTTTTTTTTTTTTGAATGGTTGGCTTAAGAATTAGTTGAAAGATGGCCTACTGAAAGGGAATTGAGGATTCCTGGTATCCTTTGGCTTAGTGTTTATGAAGTGATTTTAAGGTTCAGGGAAATTACAACACTAGAGTGTGTATGATGTGTAAAACTTAATCTTCTATATTGGATTGGACCAGAAAACAGGCTGTCTACCAGTCCTATAAGATACAAAATGATGAAAGAGGTACCAGCACATTTGAAGGCCTTAGAGTTGGAGAATCTGCTGCTCAGTTTAATGAATCAAACACAGTGGGTTTAACTGGACATGAGGCAGCAGGGGCCAAATGGTAGCACTGAATCACAAAAGGCAAAGTGATTGTAGTTGTTATAATGGGCAGCATAGACAAAGCAATGTTCACGATGGTCACCACAGGCAGAATGAATTGTGTGGTAACATGATTCAGATGATCAATCATCCTGTTTCCAGACATGAAATAGATAAGAAGGCTGCTGGTTTTTAGTTTCATCACAAACAAAGAAAGAAAACCTGTATTGGGTTATGGCAAAAGGCAATGTGGCCTGTGAATCAATTTCCAGACTGGAGCCAGTTTGTAGACTCAAAAGCCCTTGAACTAATGGGTGGCCAGTATCTCCTGATGAAGGATCTTGATAAAATATCTAAGAGTTTTACTGTTAGCCTTTTCCTACTCCTTCTCCAGAGGGTCCTATGGCCTTCAACAATAGTAACTCTGCACTGTGAGAAAGGAAATAATCATACTTTCTAGGGTGTATTGGATGCATATACTTAGAACTTGTCTGAATTCTCATATTGATGCCCTGGCCTGTGGAGTGAGAGCTATTATGATTTAAAAAGTCTAAATGGAAGCCTTTCGAGTTGCCTCTGCCAAGGAACATAGTGAATCAAAGTATTGCATCCCTGGAAGATTGAATAAGTTAGTGCCACTATTAAGGACTTGAAAGTTGTTTGGGGCGGTGGTTCTCAACACATTTCATTTGAACTCTCCTTTGGCATATGCAGAAGACAGATAGATGGTAGAGAATGACAATTGACTAATGAAAACTCAATCAAGTGTTGACTCTGATTGCAACTGCCTACCAGAGATGTGTACTTACATGAGCAGATAAACACATCTCCTGGTATTTACTATACATCTATTTATCTAGTAAATTAATTTTTGTGGTAACTATTCATAAGTGACACTAGAAGCAATTTGCTTCTTGTTGGCAAGGGCAACAATATACCATTACAGTTTTTCCACAAAGATATATTAATTCTTGAGCCCTGTGTCATAATTTAGAGATCTTGATTGCCTCTCTCTCAAAATATCACATTTGCATGATATTGATGACATTATGCTAATTGGACCAAGTGAGCAGGAGGTACCCACCACTTTGAACTCATTTGTACTACATATGCACATCAGAGAATGGGAAACAAATTCAACCAATATTCAAAGACCTTCTACCTCAGTGAAAGCCTTAAGAATACAGTGGTATGAAGCATGTAGACATATTCTTTCTAAAGTGAAGAATAAGTTACTGCATCTGGCTCCTACCACTACCAAGAAACAGGTACACCATTTAGTAGGTCTATTTGGATTCTGAAAATAGCACATTTATCACTTGGGTATGCTACTATGGCTCATTTACCAACTTACTAGGAAAAGCTGCTAGCTTCGTGTGGTGCCTGAAATAGAAGAAGGCTTTTCAACAGGTCCAGGGATTTTTTGCAAGCTGTTGGCCACTTGGACCATATGATCCTGCAGACACTATGGTACTTCAGGTATCATTTGGCAAACAGGAATGTTGTTCAAAACCTCTGGCAGGATTCTACAAGTCAATGGCAGAGCACTTCTTTGGGATTTTGGAGCAAGTCTCTACCATCCACTGTAGACAACTATTCTCCCTTTAAAAGATAGCTTTTGGCCTGCTATTGTGCCTTAGTGCAAACTGAATATTTTTGTCACAAAGTTCTATTGCTGTGAAGTGATGCTATTAGCACAGCAATTATAAAAGAAGGCAATTAATTGGGGCTGTCAAAGAATTTCAGAAGTTTAGTCCACTATCATCATGGCTGGGAGTATGAAGGCACACAGGTATTCATGATACTAGAGAAGTTGAAAATTTTACATCTCTCTTTATGAAGGCATCAGGAAAAGAGAGACACTGGGTTTGGTTTAAACATTTGAAATCTCAAAGCCCAACCCAAGTGACATACCCCAGGCCACATCTACTTCAGCATGTCCATTATTCTAAATCATATTATTCCCTGGTGACCAAGTCTTCAAATCTGTAAACCTATGAGGGGCAATCATTTTCAAACCACCACAGTTTGACAATGGGCCACCAAGTCACCATGCCACCACAGTTTGACAATGGGCCACCAAGTCACCATGCAATTTAAACTGCCCATAATTAGTTGGGTGTTATCTGACCTACCAAGTCACAAAGTAGTATGTGCACAGCAGCAATCTATCATCAGATGGAAGTAACATATTCATGATCCACCTGACCAGGAGTGGAAAGTACAATTTAGAAGCTCATGAAGAAGTTCCACAAGTGTCAATTGTTTCTACTCTCATTACAATGCCACCTGCTATCAAGTAGTTACCCATTTATAGCTTTGTGTGGTATACCTCATGCTTTGCTGACTGGAAAAGAAGACTATGGCCTGATTTACTAATTGTTCTGCACATTATACAGGTACCACACAAAACTGGACTGCTGCAGCATTACAACCCTGAGACAACCCTGAAATACACTGGTGAAGAGAAATCTTCACAGTGAACAGAATTTTGGGGAATACACATGGTATTACAGTTTGTTTGGAAGGAAATGGCCACATGTGTGATTGCTCACTGATTAATGTGCTATAGCCAAAGGACTGCCTGAATAGTCAGGACTTGGAAAGGGCATGATTAGAAAATTAGTGAGAAAAACATCTGGGGAAATGTATGTGGTTAGATCTCTCCAAATGGGTGATGAATGTGAAGATACTGTGTTCTATGTAAATGCTGATTTAAAAAAGTGGATTCACCTGAGCAGGAGTTCAAAAATCAAATAAATAGGATGACCCATTCTATGGACAGTCATCCTGTTTCCCCAGGCATTCCTATCATTGCCCAATGGAACCACGATCAAAGTTGCCATGATTGCAGAAATAGGGGTTATGCATGGACTTGACAAAATGGACTTTCCTTCAACAAGGATGACCTGGCTACAGCTGCTGCTGAATACTAAATTCAATTATTTGTCCTTAATGGAGTATATACTTATTCTGGTTATGAATTGGCCTTTGCACAGAACTACCATCCTTTGACTTACAGAAGGCCTAATCCACCATCATGGTATTCTACGCAGTATTGCTTCTGATTAAGGAACTCAGTTCACAGCCAAAAGAGAAGTGTGACAGTGGGCTCATTATCATGGAATCCACTAGTCTTTACTCTGTTTCCCATCACCTGAAGCATCTGGCCTGAAAGATGAAATGGCCTTTTGAAGACACAGGTACAGAACCAATTAAGTGGAAGTAGTCTGTAGGGCTGAGGCAGGGTTCTTAAGAAGGAGGTATATCACTTGAATCAACATCCACTATATGGTACAGTTTCTCCCAAAGCCAGGATCCAGAGGTCCAGGAATCAAGGTGAGGAAAAGGGAACAATTCCACTCACTATTACCCCAGTGACTCACTAGAAAAATATTTGCTTTCTGTTCCCATGACCTTAAATTCTGCTGGCACAGAGGTTTTGGTTCCAGAGTGGGACTCCTGCCAGAAGCGGCAGCAAACATTCCAAAGAAGCTAAGTTTATTCGCTTGGCAACTTTGGGCTTCTAATACCCTTAAAACCACAGGCTAAGAAAGGAATAATAGTGTTAGGAGGGTTGATTTATCCAGATTACCTTAGGTAAATTGGATTGCTTTTCCACAATAGAAACAGGATTTTATCTGTAATGTGGGAGGTCCTTCAGCTAATAAAGGATCTCAGTACTACCATGTTTTCTGATTAAAGTCAACAAGTACCTACAACAGCCTAATCCAGAAAGGATGACAAATGTCGGGAATGAAGGTATGGGTTACTCCTAAAGAAAAAGACCTGCTGAGGTTCTTACTGATAATGGAGAAAGTACGAAATGGGTAGTAGAGGAACATAGTTATAAATTCCAGCTAAGGCCCTTTGACCAATTATAGAAATTTACACTATAGTTGACATGAGTGTTTCAGTCATATTTTGTTAAAAATTCACTTGTACAGATATTTGTCTTTTCTTTCAATTACTTTACCATGTGATGTAATCAATTAAAAGAATATCAATGATTATTATGTTTATGTTTGAGAGACCAAAAGAATGTTCCTCAAGGGACATTGTTACCTATTCTAAATTTATAATACATTTTCAGTTATACAATAGATATTGATATCATGGTAAGTATAATTATGACTTTGTTATATATAATACTTTTTATGATTGTACATGCAATACTTATGTTATGTTTAGGTGTTATTATAACCTGGTTATAGTTCATTTGGAAATTAATCTTGCCAAAAGGAGATGTGATTGTGTATCAAGCTGACAGGAGTTGACTTGTGATGACTATTCTTGGTTGTCAACTTGACTACATCTGGAATTAGCTAAAATAAAAAAAATTAGTGCACACATGTAATGGATTTTTTTTCTTAATTTGAGGTAGGTAGATCTTCTAATCTGGAATTTTGAGGTAGGAAGACACACACTTTTAGTCCAGATCTTGAGGGAGAAAGGCACACCTTTAATATGGAGCTCTCCTTCTGCTGGAAGCCTACATATAAGGGACATGGCAGAAAGAAGCTTTTTCTCTTTGCCTGCTTGCCCTCACCTTGCTAGCAAGTTCATTCCTTTCCTGACATTAGACTCTAGTGATTAGAGCTTACTTCTTCTAGATTCCAGAATACACTGAAGACCAACTAGGAAATTCAGCATCTTGGACTGAGCAACTATGGGATTCTTGAAGTTTTCATTTACGGCCAGCAATTGTCAAATTAGCTGGACTGGAGCCTGCAAATTATTATAGTTTGTCATATATATATATATATATATATATATATATATATGTGTGTGTGTGTGTGTGTGTGTGTGTGTGTGTGTGTGTGTGTGTGTATAGCTATATCTATCATCTATCATCTATCTATCTATCTATCTATCTATCTATCTATCTATCTATCTATCATCTATCTATCTATCTACCCAAAAATACAAGATCCACAAAAGAAAATATCTCAAACACCTTATATGCATCCCTCTCCTGAACACTGAAAGCAGAAAAAAAGGTTTGAACAAAGGAACAGGACAAAGGGTCCTGCTTCCTGTAAATTGAGTACAGAAAAAAATTTAGTTCAAGAAGCCTGCCTTCCATCTCCCTGGCACATTTACCTTGCTGTTTATCATTTAACTGATTTGTGAGATCATGGTATGAGGTGTGCTACATGTATGTAAGGAAGTTCAGGTGCCAAGAATGTAATGACTTCCAACCATATCTGGGGAAGCTCTGGAATTCAGTCCAAAGGCATGAAAATAACTCAATCATGACAATATTTTTTTGTGAAAGAGCTTGTTATCAGAAACTTACTATGACAAGATTTGACAGGATAACAACATCAGTAGATAATCTGACTAAAGTCACATAGGAAAACAACAGGATCCAATTGCACAGACTTTGAAATTACAGAGTAATTTACCCTGTTGTTTGAGCAATGCATTAAGTAAAATGAAAAACACAGTCTCCAAGTAAATTTCAGTAAACTTGACAAAAATCATGAAGCAATATTTTTCTTTATGAGCAATGTTATTAGAATAATATAATTATCAGATAAATATGCCACTATCATATCTTTGATTTCTGGCTTAAATAAATATGGATGATTTACTCATGACTTTGCCTACTCAAAATATGTATGAAAGCCTGCCATGGCTTGAAACAATAATAATACATGAAGACATATATTAAATTGTCACAGTGAAACTGAAATTTTGTAAAATTAAAATATGCTAACAAAATTAAATTTGGCTTCTCTGAAAAATATTTTAAAAGTAAAATAAACAAAAACGTACTTTGAAGATTTAAATGAAATTTATTAAACAATTTATTATAAAATTTATATTGGTAAACTATCCTTTGTGAGTTGTTGACTTTTATTATAGATGTTGTTTGTTTTGTAGTTGTTTAGTTTGTGGTTTTTGCTAGACCTGCTGGCAGAATTATGCTTTCAACTGTTAAGAAAATATAGAAATGTTACCTTTGGTGAAAAATTTGTGTTCTTTTTAAGTTAATTTTTATATGTGCCAGCTTACTGCAAATATACCATCACTATTTGTAAAGTACAAGTAATTAAGTCTCCTGACACTTATGTTGGTATTCTTCAAATACCAGCTATCTCAAATCAGAGAGATAAAAATGCCATCCATTCCAATATCTTCAGGGATGTCTCTATGTCTGGGAACACATTATATCAAATGAATTAAATGCACAGCTGTCTGGAAAGCTGAAATAATAGGCTTGTCTTTCTCTAGAGAGAGTCAATACAGACTCCCAATTGTCTTTATTGTTTTATTTGATCTTTTTGAGATATTCATTCTAGGACAGAAAATATAAATATACATTGATAATGCTGAGCAGTTTTAAGAAAATCATAAGCCCCTCTCTGAGTACAGCCTTTATATCTACAGTACAAACAGACTAAAAAAGGAATTCTTCGGTGTACTGCTTTACTTTTTACAAAGCTGCTTCATAGACCACAGACAGGAACAAATCCATTTCTGAACTTTTCAGAAACACAAAAGTATTCATTCTATCCATGCTCATTTTGCCCTGGATTGAGTCATTTTTGTCTGCTGGAAGGATGCTGTTTATTTTTCACAATCACTGACATTCTGTCATTGCTTTTGACTGAAGTCTGACCTCTGAAGTTGACAAGATGGCTCCTTAAATCCTGGGAAAGAAATGAGCCCTCTTGAAAGCAGGGAACTCTATCTCAGGAAGTTCATACTCTTAACAAGTAATAGAAGAAAATTGTTGTTTAATAGAAGATCTAGAGGCTATACACACCCCATTGTCTTATGCAGTTTCTTCCAGCTCATGAAAGGAGCAGAAAATGTAAGAATGGAGTGAAAACAGGCCCCATCCATCATCATCTTGGATAAAGGAAAACAAAAATAACTCAAAATCTAAATGAAAAGGGAAGAAACTTAACACAACTAATTTTATAAAAGAAAATTTAGCAGTGTAAATTTGAAGTCAAGCACTTTTGTTCTGCCTTTTCTTAAAGTCTCTTGTCAACAGGCACAACAGGCTGTTGTCTGAGGCTTCAAATGAAGTTATTTTTTTTCTGCTATGGATACTTTTAGCAAAACTTACTGAGAAGTCTAGCATAGAAAACAAGAAAATTTGCACTCGTTCAAATCCTTTCTATTACAAAGAACACCAAATTTCCATGTAGCAATACACAAATTTGGTACAAAAAGATTGTGCATAAAATGATATTTTTCCTGCATCCTGGCTTTCAGAAAAGATTGGATATATCAAAAAATAAAAGAAAGGAGAGAAAAAATAGGAGAAAAATTAAAGCTATGAAAAAAGCACACAAATGCAGACATAGTGAGCTGAGGCAGTCTCTCAGCTGGTAGAGTCTGAGCGCTGCTCACAGCAAGCTCTTGCTTTGACTTCCCCAAACGTAATATGGAAAGCTGCTGAGAATGGTTCCAACCCCAGCATTTGAGATGCAGAGGCAGTGTAGTGAGGAACTGTAGGCAAACCTCAGCCACACAGAGAATTTGAGGTCCTTCTGGATAACAGGAAACTCTGTCTGGAAAAAAAAATACAGAAATAATAAAGTTTAAGATTCCTTCATACTTGTGTCAGCACAAGCCTGTGATGGGGAGACTGACTTTACATTGTGTAGCTGAAGAAGAAAGCAAACTGTAGAATCTTTTTTCCCTTTCCCCATGCCTCCCTAACCCCTGCCCCAAGTCTCACACAGATCCATTCCTCCTAAATTTCCTCTTCAGATAAGAGGAGGTCTCCAAGAGATGACAACCAAATTGGATGAAATTGCAAAGCTTCACAAGGCAAACTATTAGGATGAAAACAGTCCCAAGAACAATCCAATTAGTAAAAGATACCCACTTCCCAGTGTTCACAGACTCACAAAAACACCAAGCTAACCGCTATAATATACACAAAGAGGACCTGGTACAGGCCCATGCAGGCACGATGCTTGCCTCTTTAGTCTCCCTGAGCCCACATGAGCCCTGCTTAGTTGACTCAGTGGGGCATGGTCTCTGGGTGTCCTCCATCCCCTCTGACTCCTATAATTTGTCCTCCTAGACTTGTGTGGGGTTTCTCGACCTCTGAGGGGAGGAATCTAATAGACACCTCCAATTGAGACCCTCTCAGCAGGCATAAAGTCTGGCTATGGAGCTCCCTATCTGCTTTCATCTATGGACAGAGGAAGACTCTGATGATGACTGGACCAGGCACCTATCCACAAGCTTTGCAGAAATCATTTCATTTGCTTTTTAATTTAATTTATTATTTTTATTTTATTTTATTTTATTGCCAATCATATTCACTCAGCCCTAGGTCTCTGGGTTATCCAGTCTCTAGTTCCTGGCCAATCAGACAGTGTAGGACACGGCTACTTTTCCTGGCATGGGCCTCAAGTCAAACTAAACACCCAAAAGTTCTGCACCATCACTGCCCCAGCCCATCTTACAGGCAGAATAGATTGTAGGTAGGGGGTTTTGTGCTTGGTTGGTGTCAAGGTTTCTTTTTCAGTAGCCTGCAGAGTAATTCCTTGCATCAACAAACTAAGTGAATGTTGTTCTCCACAATGGGGCCCACACTGTCAGTGTGCAGAGAGTGGCCTGTTCTAGCATCAGCCTAGGCTATTTATGTATCTCCAGTGAACCCCCTCCACCAACAACCTAACCAAATGCAACCTAGTCCCACCACTGGAAGTCAGTTTAGTCTCTGTATCCTACACTGCTAGAAGCCTTCCTTAGCGTTACCTTAGAAACTCTAGGAAGTCTCCACTGCACTAGGTCTCCATACCACACTGGCACTGTTCCCTAATTACAGCTGTCTATCTCTGAACTCTCTCTCTCCAACCCCACCCGACCAGAGCCCTCCTGCTTCCAACCCCATCTGAGCCCTGTTGCACAGCTAAATCTATTCTATATACCCTTCCCTCATAGACATCCAAGCATCTCCCTAGAGCCCTTTTTTTCCTTCCATCTCTGGGTCTGTTTTATTGTAGCATGATTAACATTTACTTAACAGCTAATATCCACGTATGAGTGAATACAAACCATACTTGTCTTTCTGGGTCTGCAGTACTACCACAGGCCTCAGAAATATATCATAAGAACTCAGCTGGTTATGGCAAAGTCACTACCTGAAGGGATCAAGGATTTCCTCCAGAGGAAGCCAAATTCCAAGGAGCTTTTTGGTGTTACTTGGCTTGTTATATATCAGCTAGCTGTCTTCTGTTATGAAAATCATGTGTGCCTTCACAGTTTTCCCAATTGATTTTTCCCTAAGAAGGGCTAAGAGTGTGGACTGATCACTCTCTGTACATACACATTCCAGGTATTTGGAGAACAGCTTAAGGAAAGACTTCCTCTAGAATCAGATATCTCCCTTAGCCACCTTCAAGGACTAACAGAAATAACAGTACACAGCTAGTCTCCTGATTTAAGGTAAATTCCACAAGGGGACACTGCCTAGCTCAGGTGGACATTACATAATTTAGCTTGGACCCTCCTTTCTTACAGCCTTGCTAACTTTATAGACCTCTATCTCCTTACCTAAACACTTCTAGGAATATTTAGATAATTTGTGCGCTAACAGCTATGCTCAGCCAGAACCCCAGTTCAAGCCTCCCTGTAATTATCATCATTGGCAGCATCTGACCAGATCCATCCCCAGATGGAGTAAAGTGCCTTATCAGAGATACTTCTGTACCCTCTAAGAACAGACTTAAGCATCTAGACTACCTGTTTAAGAAGGCCTGGCAGATGTGCCAGTTAAGCTTAACTTCCTCCTTTCCCAAATCTTACCTCTAGTTCCAGATCTCCTTTTAACTATCACCAGAGGCATCTATCTGTACACAGGTTGTCTAGCGACTGAGCTCACTTTCCCCCACCCTGCAGAAAAACGGCAGGTAGCTCAGACAGATAGGAGCCACAGGAAAAAAGAAGGCAGTTTTATTTTCTCCCATTGACCTAGCAACTTACATATTCTTAACATTTTCTACCACATGTTTAAGACTATAGTTGAGTACATAAGATCCCTCTGCTTAGATACGACACAGATTTAGCCTTTAGTTAATTCATTTCCCCATTAGTCACTTTCCTTTTGGGTTGCAAATGATAATGAACAATTACTGCCCCTCTATGCAATTCTTTTTTTTTTCATGTCATGATTCAGGATTTTATTATTATTATTATTATTATTATTATTATTATTATTATTATTAAATTTTATTTTACAATATAATTTAGTTCTACATATCAGCCATGGATTCCCTTGTTCTCCCCCTCCTGCCCCCCTCCCCTTCCCCCCAGCCCACCCCCCATTCCCACCTCCTCCAGGGCAAAGCCTCCCCCGAGGACTGAGATCAACCTGGTAGACTCAGTCCAGGCAGGTCCAGTCCCCTCCTCCCAGACTGAGCCAAGCGTCCCTGCATAAACTCCAGGTTTCAAACAGCCAACTCATGCAATGAGCACAGGACCCGGTCCTACTGCCTGGATGCCTCCCAAACAGATCAAGCCAATCAACTGTCTCATCTATTCAGAGGGCCTGACCCAGTTGGGGGCCCCTCAGCCTTTGGTTCATAGTTCATGTGTTTCCATTTGTTTGGCTATTTGTCCCTGTGCTTTATCCAACCTTAGTCTCAATAATTCTCACTTATAAAAATCCTCCTCTTTCTCGACAATTGGAATCCTGGTGCTCCACCTGGGGCCTGGCCATGGATCTCTGCATCCAGTTCACTCAGTCATTGGATGGAGTTTCTAGCACAACAATTAGGGTGTTTGGCCATCCTATAACCAAAGCAGGTCAGTTCAGGCTTCCTCTTGAACATTGCCAGTAGTCTATTGTGGGGTATCTTTGTGGATTTCTGAACAAGGCAAAGCGACAGGCTACAGAATGGGAAAATGTCTTCACCAACCCCACATCTGACAGAGGACTGATATCCAGAATATATAAGGAACTCAAGAAATTAGACATCAAGATGTCTAACAGTCCAATTAAGAAATGGGCTATAGAGCTAAACAGAGAATTCTCAACAGAGGAAGCTCAAATGGCTGAAAGATATTTAAGGAATTGCACAATATCCCTAATCATCAGGAAAATGCAAATCAAAACAACTCTGATTATGCCTGTCAGAATGGCTAAGATCAAAAACACTGAAGACACCTTATGCTGGAGAGGATGTGGAGTTAGGGGAACTCTCCTCCACTGCTGGTGGGAACGCAAGCTTGTACAACCACTTTGGAAATCAATATGGCGCTTTCTTAGAAAATTGGGAATCAACCTCCCTCAAGACCCAGCTATACCACTCTTGGGCATATACCCAAGGAATGCTCAATCATACCACAAGAGCACTTGCTCAGCTATGTCCATATCAGCATTGTTTGTAATAACCAGAACCTGGAAACAACCTGGATGCCCTTCAACTGAAGAATGGATAAATAAAATGGGGTACATATACACAATGGAATACTACTCAGCATAGAAAAACAATGACATCATGTGGTTTGCAGGCAAATGGATGGATCTAGAAAAAATCATGCTGAGTGAGGTAACCCAGACTCAGAAAGACAAACATGGTATGTACTCATTCATAGGAGGATACCAGATGTGGAACAAAAATGACTAGACTGCTACTCACAACTCCAGGGAGGCTACCTGGAAAACAGGACCCCAAGAGAGACACAGGGATGGCCCAATGACAGAGAAATGGATGAGATCTACATGAACAACATGGATGTGAGTGGGGGTAATGAAGGGCAAGGGTTGAGAGAAAGAGAGCTTTGGGGAGATGGATATCCCAGCTGGATCAAGAACAGAGAGGGAGAACAAGGAATAAAAGACCATTGTAAATGAAGACCACATGAGAATAGGAAAAAGCAAAGTGCTAGAGAGGCCCACAGAAATCAGTATGTTAGTTTTCTCCCTTATTTTATAATTTATTTAATTTTACTATTATCTCTTAGAAATCTGTTTATTTTTCTTTTTTATTAAGAAAATGTTTTGTTTATTTTACATACCAATCAAAGATCCCCCTCTTCCCTCCTCCTGCTCCTCCAGCCTTCCCTCACAAGCCACCCATATTCCCTCCTACAAGAAAGTAAAGCCTCCCATGGGGAGTCAGAACAGCCTGGTATATTAAGTAAAAGCAGGTCCAAGCCCCTCCCTCTGCCTCAAGAATGTTTAAGGTGTCCCATCATAGGTAGTGGGCACCAAAAATCTTGCTCATGCACCAAGGATCAATTTTCATCCTACTGCCAGGGAGCCCCTTACATAGATCAAGCTACACAAATGTCTCTTTATGCAGAGGGCCTACTCTAGGCCCATGCAGGCTCCATATCTGTTGATCTAAATTTCATGAGTTCCCCCTAGTTTGGTTTGGTTGTCTCTGTAAGTCCCATCATGATCTTATTGCCCTTGCTCATAGAATCTCTCTTCTGTCTCTTCGACTGGACTCCTGGAGCTTGGCCTGGTGGATCTGTGGATCCACTCCTGGAGCTTGGCCTGGTGGATCTGTGGATCTCTGTATCTGCTACCATACGTTACTGAAGAAAGGCTCTATGATGACAGTTTGGGTATCCACCAATCTGATTACTGGCACCTAACACTTCAGGCACCCTCTCCACTATTGCTAGCAGTCTCAGCTGGGGTCAGCCTTGGAGATTATTGGGAACATCCCTAACACCCAATTTTTCCCTATCCCCATGATATCTCCCTCTATCATGGTATGTCTTTCATTGTTCTCTCACTCCATCCCTCTTCCAGCTCCACAGCCCTATCCTCTTGTGCTCTCATCCACCATCCCCTAACCTCCATTGCTCAGCCCTCATCCACAGTTTATTCATAGAGATCACATCTATTTCCTCCTCCCAAGGCAATCCATGTATACCACTTTGGGTCCTCCTTGTTAGCTAGCTTCTCTGGAGCTGTGGGTTGTAGTCTGGTTATCCTTTGCTTTATATCTAATATCCACTTTTGAGTGAGTACCTACCATGTTTTTCCTTCTGAGTCTGGGTTACCTCATTCAGGATATTTTCTAGTTCTATTCATTTGCCTGCAAATTTCATGATTTCATTGTTTTTCACTGCATTGTGTGTATGTACCACATTTTCCAAAAGCAATCTACAGATTTAATGCAATCCCCATCAAAACCCCAAGACAATTCTTCACAGATCTGGAAAGAACAGTACTCAACTTCATATGGAAAAACAAAAAGCCCAGGATAGCTAAAACAATCCTGTACAATAAAGCCACCTCTGGAGGTATCACCATCCCTGATTTCAAGCACTACTATATAACTATAATAATGAAAACAGCTTGGAATTGGCATAACAACCAACATGTGGAACAATGGAATCAAACTGAAGACCTGGACTTTAACCCACACACTTATGAACACCTGAATTTGACAAACAAGCCAAAACTATAAAACGGAAAAAAGAAAGCATCTTTAGCAAATGGTGCTGGCATAACTGGATGTCAACATGTAGAAGATTGCAAATAGATCCATATCTATTGCCATGCACAAAACTCAATGCAAGTAAATCAAAGACCTCAATATAAAACCAGTTACACTGAACCTGGTAGAAGAGAAAGTAGTAAATAGTCTTGAATGCATTGGCACAAGAGACTACTTCCTAAAGTAACACCAGTAACACAGACAATGTGAGCAATAAATAATAAATGGGACCTCCTGAACTGAGCTTCTGTAAGGAAAAGAACACAGTAAAGAAGACAAAACGATACCCTACAGAATGGGAAATTATCTTCACCAACCCTACATCTGACAGAGGGTTAATCCCAAAAATATATAAAGCATTCAAGAAACTGGACATCAAAATACCAAACAATCCAATTGAAAAATGGGCCACAGAACTAAACAGAGAATTCTCAACAGAAGAATCTCAAATGGCTGAGAGATATTTAAGGAATTGCTCAACATCCTTAGTCATCAGGGAAATGCAAATCAAAACAACTCTGAGATATCATCTTACACCTGTCAGAAGGGCTAAGATCAAAACACTGAAGACAGTTTATATTGAAGAGGATGTAGAGCAAGGGGAGCACTCCTCCACTGTTGGTGGGAGTGCAAACTTTTACAGCCACTTTGGAAATCAGTATGATGGTTTGTCAGAAAATTGGGAATCAAACTCCTTCAAGACCCAGCTATACCACTCTTAGGCATATACTCAAGGAATGCTCAATCATAACACATAGACACGTGCTGAACTACATTCATAGCAGCATTATTCTTAATAGCCAAAAGCTAGAAACAAACTAGATGCCCATCAAGCAAAGAATGGATTAAGAAAGTGTTTGTTTTCTAATGAGAAACAGAAAGGGGGTAGATTTGGATGAGAGGGCAGGAAGAATACCTGGGATGAGAAGAGAGCAGGTAAACTATAATCAAGGTATTTCATGGGAAGAAAAAATAATCTGTCTTTATTAAGAATAGATGAAAATTTAATTTATTAACTCATTATTTCCGCAAAATTTATTTACTTATATTTATTTTATTATTGATTATTTTAATAAAGATAAAAATAAAAATATAATCAATAGAAAACGACTCTCTAACATTTATGAAAATTCAGACAGATAAAAAAAACTCCACCTGTTTGAATGATGAAGAGGTCACAGAATAAATCAATAAATAAATACAAAATGCTCAATTATTAGATGAAAATGAAAACACAATACAACATAGCCATTATACACTTTAAATGCACATTTACAAGGAAAATTCATAACTCTGAGCAACTACATTAAAGAGTGAAAGAGAAAATAAATAACTCACTTGGTGATGTAACTCAAGAATTGTGGAAAACACAAAGAAATCAATCAAAATCCAATAAATTGCAAGAGATATGAACAGGGCAGAATATAGTGAAATGGAAATAACACTATACTAAGAATGAATGAATCTAAGACCTGGCTCTTTGAGAAGATAAACATGATTAAAATAATACTCAATTGAGTTATAAAATTTAAAAGAAATGGTTTAATTTCTACACATTTCCAGTTACCAAATTTAACCCAATAATAATCAGCAAATTAAACAGACTCAAAAAGTAAAACAATTGCTAATAATAATAATAATAGCCCTTAAAACTAACAAACAATCTGGTATGTATGAATGCGATTCAAGGCAGAATTTTACTCAAATTTTAAAGAAAACATACTACCAATAGTTTTAAAATTCATTTTTGAAGTATTAGAAATAGAAGAAGCACTTTCAAACTCCTTCTATAAAGCCATTATTCTTCTAATATCACAACCAATTAACAACACAACAAAAAGATACATATATTTCAATAACCCTAAATACAAGGGATATAAAAATTCTCAATAAAATATTTGCTAACAAAATTTAGATATATAAAAGGATCATTCACCATGATTAAGTAGACTTTATTTCAGAAATGCAGAGATGATTTAACATATATGTCAATAAATTTAATAATTTTTGTAAATGTACTTAGTAACAAAAATAACATAATCAGCTGGGCAGCAGTGGCACAGGCCTTTAATCCCTGCATTCAGGAGGCAGAGCCTAGTGGATCTCTGTGAGTTTGAGGCCAGCCTGATCTACAGAGCAAAGCCAAGGACAGGTACCAAAACTACACAGAGAAACACTGTCTCAAAAAAAAAAATAACATTATCATACAATAGATGAAGAAAAGAGCCATAGAAAAGCCAATATATCTTCTTTAAAAAAGTCTTGGCAAAATATTGTAGGAAAGATTAAGGGGAGTATACCTTAACATGATAAATGTTATATATGACAAACCTGAAGTCAACATCATCATGTAAGGAAAACACCTCAAAGCAATATCATCAAAATCAAGAATGAAGCAGTGATGTTCAACTCACTATATCCATGGCTTTTAATATAGTGCTTGAAGCACCAGTTATAAATATAAGAGAAAATGAAAATTAAAGAATACAAATAGGAAAGTAGTCAAATTATCCCTTTTAGGAAATACTATTTTATTCAAAAGATTCATTTAAAAAATGGAGCATGAAGCTAAATGCAAAGTTCTTAAAAGCAAAAGAAGAAGAAATACAAATGGCTGAGAAAGGTCTTAAAGTACTTATTATCATTAGGAGTATACATTCAATTACTTTGACATTTTATATCACACAGGCTAAAATGGCCAAGATCAACAAAGCAACTGACAACAAAAATAATTGTGGATAATGTTACTGTGAAAACGATTCTTTATTCATAGTTGGTGAGATTAAAAGCTAGTATAACAAATTCATACATTAATATCAAGAATGCACAAAAGGTAAAGGTGGGCCTTCAACATGACCAGCCGTGCCATTCAGCTATAATAAAAAATAAAATCATGGTATACACAAGTAAATGGATGGAGCTAGGAAGTATAGCAAGTGAAGTACCTCAGCCTAGATGGACAAAATGTTCTCTCTTCTTTGGAGATCCAAGTTCTGAGTCTTTAGATGTAAGTATATAACCTGAATAAGTGAATAAACAGAAGATAAAGAGTGCCCATGATGGAAAGATAGTGTTCCAGAGAGGGGAGTAGTAGGTTACAGGTGCTGTGAAGTAGAAAATGAAGAGTGGGGTGAGGAGAGCAATATGGAAGAGGGAAGGAGAAAGACAAAAAAAAAAAAAAACAAAACCAGAGAACATTGAACAATCATAGGAAAACATTTTACAAATGTATATAAAATGTAAATAAATTTATGTCCCTTAGCATTAACATTTTTCTTCCAAGAGCCATAGACCATAACAAACATAACAAACACCCACTTCTATGCATGGAGAGTGCCCAAGAGACCTCCAAAACAGTATAAGTGACTGTAATTGCTCTTGTTTGCCTCACAGAGCTTGAAGGTCAGATTTTATTACTGAAGACTCCAAGCACATATGACATAAAATTTGAAGGAATCCAGTGGGAACTGATCTGGAAGTCATCTCCTTGGGGATTAGATTTCATACAATATAAAGTTGCTTTGCAAGAAGCCAATGGATAAAAGCAATCAAAAGGTCTACCCAGCTGTAAAGGCTATGAATCCAAACAATAAACAGCCTGGCAAGAGATTCTCAAAGGCCATAGTGATCTTTTGGTTAACCAACAGATACTTCTGTGAACCTAAGGCAAACTCAAAAGAAGTACAACAAACCTAGCTAATTACCAGTGGTTTGTTCAGTCATGGGCTCCAGAAGAGAACCTACAGCTACTTCCCTGAACCCTTATGGTATCAAGCATTATTATGAATCTCTATCCAGAGAAAAGTTTAGCTTTCACCACTCATCAAGGCAAATCCTTTTGCAGCAAACAGAGATAACACAAATCTACACCTGGGCAGAAAACAACTGACTATATGGTACACATGCCCAATTATAAGAAATAAACACACTCTCTAAACCAAATTTCATGGGGAAATTCTGTAATATAGCTGGAAAGACTGCAAGAACCAGAAGAAGAAAAAGACTCTCTATAATATGAAAAACTGTCTTCAATATATGACAGGGTGTTGCATCCATTAAATATCACTATGATCACCTAAACAGGACCAGTACAAAAACACCAATAGACATCCCAGGATGGATGGTGGAATTTTCATAGGTTCACACCATGAGAGAGAGAGAAAAAAAACCTCAATCTTCTCCAAGGATGAGCTTTCTAATAATTTATCCAATCCCAAGTTTCATCCCTGAACATATGAACAATGCAAGATGGTCTCAGTATGTCTCAGTTACACACACACACACACACACAAACACACACGCACGCACACACATTCACATACACAGATATATAATATGTATATTTCTTTGTGCATGTGTCTGTGTATAACTTTGTGCATGTGTCTGTGTATAACTTACAATAATAAATTAAGAATTAAGAAGAGACATGTGTTGAATGATATTTTGTTTGTGTTCTGATAAATAAAGCTTGCCTGGGATCAGAGGGCAGAGCTAGCTATAGAACCTGGGTGATGGTGGCTCATTCCTTTAATCTCAGAACTCAGGAGGTAGAGAGAGGAATTGATAAGGTGGGGTGAAAACAGGATCTCAGGCCTTTAGACTAAAGGACCAGAGAAGTAGTTCACTGACCACTGATCCTCTGTTTCTCTGATCTTTCATGTTATTACCCCAATATCTGACTCCTGGTTTTTAACTGAAATAAAACTAATTAGGTTTATGCTTCATCTGGAGTCCAACTTTTTGGGCATAAATTCATGAAATAAGCTGCATGTCCATGGCTTTGCAGCCACCAAAGACTGCTGGAGCAGCACTTGGTGGTTCCCACTGGAGTCCCTTTTTCTACCACCTAGATTTTCCTTTTTTCCCCTAAGCCCTCTGTATAAGTGTTGGATTTTTCTGTTGCAGTCTCTACACAGAAAACACTACAGGTACTTGGTCTCCAAATGCTACTGGTATTAGTTGCTTTTGCATATCCTCCAATGCAAATGGCTGGCTTCTTTTTCCCCGTGGTTCATGGGCTTTCCCTGGACCCTCTCCTCGGGCTGCTGACACAGAATGAGCAGCAGCTGTCCTCAGCCAGGTTGCGCACCACCTAGGGTTTCCACTCAGATGTGCTATGCCTCACATTTCATCATCACTGTCAACAGATTTGGAGAGAAAATTAGGAAATCTCCCAAGACCAACTTCTTGGAGAGGGCGATTATGCTGATGTACAAAGACAGTCTATATATAGTGACCACACTCTGGTTCTATGCCATGAAGCAGCTTTAAATGCTTGGGATAGAATTGAAGAAGTCAAAAAGAGAAATGAGTCATTTACTGCAGTTATATAGGGCCAAAAAGAAACCTTCACTGGTTTTTCAAAGACTGACTTCAGCTATAATTAAATAATACCAAATTCAGAAGTTAGACAAATAATAATTGAATCTTTGGCTTTTAAAAATGCTAATTCACAATACAAAAGGAATTAGGCTTTTAAAGGCAAAATCCGGACCCATAGAGGAAAGGATCTGAGATACACTTAATATTAAATTTTATAGCTATGATAATACCTGGATTGAAGAGGTGATTTCCAGAGGTTTGAAGAAAAATCAAAATGTCAGGTGGTTTAATTTTGGAAAACACATTCACCTAAAAAGTGATTGTAGACAGAACATTTCTAGATACAATATTTTCTCTAAGAATAAATCAAACAGAATGTCCCTGCCTAATGGAGTATGCAGAAGGTGCATCAAAGGCTGACATTGGACCAATAAATGGACATCAACAAGGAACAGACAGGGTAACCTATTGCCATTGGAAAATGCCATGGGAAGATTCTCATAGGCCCGCATGTCCAATTTGGTTCATTCATTTCCTGTTATCATCAAGGAAACTCCTCACAGAGCAATTAAAGGGCCTAATGCCTATTGTAAAAATAAATAAATAAATAAATGAAAAAACAAACAAAAATTAAAAAATATGGCTCTGGATCACATAACAGCTTTAGAAGATAAAACAAATATTTCAGGAGAAACAAGAAGTACAATATTTTGGAACCCTTCCATAAATGATCAAAGACCAAAGCTAAAGGTATGACTAAATAACATTGTAAATGAAGGTCTTGTAGACACAGGGGAAGATGGAATAATAATTGCATCCAGTTCTTGACTTCCAAATTGACCTCTTCAAGACATAAATATTCAGCTTTTAGGGATTAGAACTTTATTTCAGGTAAAACAAAGCATGAAATGGTAGCTAGAGTTTTCCTGCCTTGCCCACAGTCAGGACAAATCTCTATCTCCCGCTAGTCCCACAGCTGCTCAAACCCGACCAAGTAAACACAGAGACTTATATTGCTTACAAACTGTATGGCTGTGGCAGGCTTCTTGATAACTGTTCTTATATCTTAAATTAATCCATTTCTATAAATCTATACCTTGCCAAATGGTTCGTGGCTTACCGATGTCTTCACATGCTTCTTGTCATGGCGGCAGCTGGTTGTGTCTCCTTCCACCTTCCTGTTCTCTTAATTCTCCTCTCTGTTAATCCCACCTATTCTTCCTGCCTGGACACTGGCCAATCAGTGTTTTATTTATTGACCAATCAGAGCAATTTGACATATAGACCATCCCACAGCATGAAATAGATTTAATGTATAGGGACAGAAGAACAGAGAGGAAAATTAAAGCCACATGTAGCTAATATAGCAATGAATTTATGGGGCCATAATGTTACAGCAAGGGAATAATGGGATGATCATTCCTCCAATCTCATAAACTAAAATATGTTTCTGAGTAAACTATTAAAAGCTATTATAAAGGACAGTCACCAAACATCCATGTTGTACAAACACAGCGCAGAGCTGCTGTTGATCTTTCAAAGATACCATAACACTGCCTTTAAAATGGTTGACTGACAAACCTGTCTGGGTAGAACATCAGAAAAATTACAGGCCTTAGAACAGCTATATACTCAATGTATTGAAGAATTGAATAGTACTTGAAATTCTCCTGTATTTGTTACTAAAAAGAAATCTAGAAAATGAAGAATGGCAACAAATAAAAAATTTTTTTATTTTTTTACCTTATTGGTAATTCAGCCAATGTACTCTTTACAGTCTGGAATTCTCCTCCCTTCTCTATTACCTAATGAATGGTCTAATACTGATTTAAAAGACTGTTTCTTCACTATACTTTTACAAGATATGGATAGAGAAAAATTTGCCTATAATTGGATGGTATCCTACTAGCTGTTTCAAATGTAAATACTTTAGAGAAAGTGTTTGGAGCAATAGAGAAAATTTTGTCATGTTGGGGATTACATATTGCTCCTGAAAAAAATACAAAGAGGAGAGTCTATTATTTACCTAGGATATAGAATAGGTTTAAATATTCAACCTCAAAAGGTACGAATCAAGAAAAATTTATTGTGGAATCGTATTGTCTTCCAAAATTTGCTAGAGCTACTTGCTTAAAGCCAGTGCTACAAACAATTCAGTCCTGCCCAACCAAACAGGGCCCCTGCCTGTAAAGCCAACACACATGGGCTGAGCTTAAGGAACCCGGAGCCAAGGTTGACTCGGCTCAAATGGGAACATGTGACTGATTTAAGCTTCTAACCAGATCTTGTAGCTATACTTTCTTGCTTCTCTCTCTCTCTCTCTCTCTCTCTCTCTCTCTCTCTCTCTCTCTCTCTCTCTGGCTTCACACCTTGGACACTAGGTGGCTGTTTTGAAATTCCCTCAGATTTCTACTGTTCTATGCAGACTTAGTAAGTCAATTAACATATCAGATTTTTTTTTATTTATTTATTTATTTTTGGTTTTTCGAGACAGGGTTTCTCTGTGTAGCTTTGCACCTTTCCTGGAACTCACTTGGTAGCCCAGGCTGGCCTCAAACTCACAGAGATCCACCTGCCTCTGCCTCCATGTGCCACCACCGACTGGCCCATATCAGATATTTTAAAGGAAACTATTTAAAAGAGAAATTTTTTTCCACATTTAAAAAATGGATTTTATATGTACATTTGAAGAAAATTGGGCTTTGTTTGAAATTTTAGGCAATCTGACAATGGAACAAGTATATGAGAAGATTAATATTGATTGAATTATGCAGTTTATTTCTTTTCTTATCCTCATTTTACTATTTAAAAAGATAGTCAATTTAAGTGCCATAGCAACAGTTTTAGAAAAACTTGTTAAACCTGTAAAAATGGAAAGAATGAATTATAGAGAAATTCAAATTCAGACAGAAGAAATTAACAGTGAAGTTGTTTCAAGATTGGATCATAAGGTTACAGAAAGAAAGCCTGTTTTCACATAGTCACCATTAATTTATCAGGTAACCATACAGCAGTTGCCTAATCAAATGACTACACAAAATATTTGGGCTCCAATTGAAATGTTAGATTTACGAAGATTTAAGGAGGCAATAATATCTTACGGCATGCATTCCCCATATATAAAGCAAATGTTAAACACTTGGTCAACATATAATAGGATTATACCACAGGACTGGCGGGAGCTGGCACAGGCTGTTCTGGAATCCAGTCAAAGGCTCCAGTGGCAAATGTGGTTCAAGAATGAGGCTAAAAACAGAAAAACAATGAAGGGATAAAGGAATACAAGTCTTCCAGGATCAGCTTATTGGAGAAGGCCAATATGCTTCAGTACAAACACAATGTTTATATGATGTCCAAATCCTAATCCTATGTCAAACAGCAGCCTTGAATGCATGGAACATAGT
The DNA here is from genome assembly GCF_049852395.1 of Peromyscus maniculatus bairdii. Classification (NCBI taxonomy): domain Eukaryota; kingdom Metazoa; phylum Chordata; class Mammalia; order Rodentia; family Cricetidae; genus Peromyscus; species Peromyscus maniculatus. The sequence continues at coordinate 24,061,842 of NC_134862.1, read as the reverse complement.
TGAGGAACCAGGGGAAAAAACTGAGTCATTTACAAGGGTTATACAGGGCCCAAAAGAATCTTTCACAGATTTTTTTTACAAAGACTGGCTTCAGTAGTAAAGAGAATGGTCCCAGATTCAAAAGCTAGTCAGATAATAATTGAATCTTTGGCCTTTGAGAATGTGAATGCAGTATGCAAAAGAATAATCAGGCCATTAAAGGCAAAATCTGCAACCATGGAAGATTGGATTAGAGACACGGTTAATGTTGAGGCTCATGGGTATATGTGGGTAGGAGAAGCAATTTCCAAAGGTTTGAGGAATGTTAGATGATTTGGATATGGAAAGCAAGGACATTTGAAAAGGGACTGTAAACAGGTCATTCCTAGAAACAATGTTTTTTCAAGAAACGATGGCAACAGAATGCCCCTTTCTTCTGGAATGTGCAGAAAGTGTGGTAAGGGAAAACACTGCACCAACGAATGTAGATCAACAAGGGACAGTCAAGGTAATCATTTGCCTCAGTCTTTGGGAAACTCCCAGAGGGGCCTCATGCAGGCCCCCATAACAAATCCAGTTCAAACCTTTCCTGCAGTCATAGAGGAAACCCCTACTCAGAGCAATTAAATAACCAAATGCCTATTGGAATAAATCATGAAACAGAGAGAATAGAAAAATTAGGAGAAAACATAAAGAAAAATTTTTGGCAAACTTCTATTAATGAACAGAGAACAAAATTAACAATAAAAATAAATGGTGTTTTGTTGTCTGGTCTGGTAGACACAGTTGCAGACATAACCATAATTGCCCCAGAATTTTGTCATCCAACTTGGCCTCTTTAGGAGGTAAACGTTCAACTGATAGGAATTGGAACATTATCTCAAGTGAAACAGAGTGCAAGATGGCTCAAATGTATTGGTCCAGAAGGACAGAGAGGAAAATTAAAACCATATGTGGCAAACATAGCTATGAACCTGTGGGGTCGAGACTTGTTACAACAATGAAATACTCAGATTAACATCCCTCCAATCTCAGAAACAAATCGTAAACTAACACATGATTCTGAGAGAAATATTAGAAGATATTATTCTAATGAGTGGTCACCAGCTATTGATATTATACAAGAACAGGGCACAACAACTGATGATCTCCCAAAGACACCAACAGCTCTACCTTTAAAATGATTAAGCCTGTGTGGGTTCAGCAATGGCCTTTAACAACAGAGAAACTCCAGGCTTTAGAAGAGCTGGTAGAAGAACAGTTAAATGCTCAGCCTATTGAAGAATCAACCAGCCCTTGGAATTCTCCTGTATTTGTTATTAAAAAGAAATCTGGTAAATGGAAAATGGTAGCAGACCAAAGAACAATTAACAAAGTAGTTCAGCCAATGGGCTCTCTACAATCTGGGATTGCCTACTCTGTTACCAAAAGGATGGCCTCTCATAGTTATTGATTTAAAAGACTGTTTCTTTTCAATACCCTTACAAGAAAAAGACAGAAACATTTGCTTTCACAGTGCCTACTTATAATGATTCTCAACCAGTTAAAAGATTTCAATGGAGGGTCCTTCCACAGGGAATGTTGAATAGCCCAACTCTGTTTCAAAATTTTGTTCAACAGCCATTGGAAGTGATATGTAAAAAATTTCCTAAATCTATAATTTAGCATTTTATGGATGATATTTTACTAGCTGATTCAAATGCAGATACTTTAGAAAGAATGTTTGAAGAAGTAAAGAAAATTTTGCCTAGCTGGGGATTACAAATTGCTCCTGAAAAGTTACAAAGAGGAGATTCTATTAATTATTTAGGATATAAAATAGAGCTATAAAAAATTAGACCCCAAAAGGTGCAAATTAGGAGAGATCGACTACAGATTCTTAATGACTTTCAAAGATTATTTGGAGACATTTCTCATCTACAAACTGTTGCTAGGGTAGAAAACGATGAAGTGAATAATTTGTTCAAAACCTTAGAAGGTGACAAGGACTTAAATAGTTCAAGTGAATTATCAACTGAAGCTGAGAAAGAATTGGCCTTTGTAGAAAAGAAAGTATATGAAGGGCACATGGATCGTATTGATTCAAAGCTGGATTGCATTTTGGTTATTTTACCTTCTAGGCATTCTCCTACAGGAATATTAATGCAGAGGGAAGATATTATATTGGAATGGATATTTTTACCAAATAAACTAAATAAAAAATTAAAAACTTATGTGGAAAAAATCTCTGACTTGATTTGGAAAGGAAAATTGAGACTTCGTCAATTAGCAGGAATAGACCTAGCAGAAATTGTCGTACCTTTAATTAAGGAGGACATTGAAAAATTATGGACAGAAAGTGAACCTTGGCAAAGAGCTTGAAGTATTTTTTTTGGGAGAAAATAACAGCAAATATCCCCCAAATGATAGTTTTTGTTTTTTTTTCTTTTAGGAGAATGAAGGTTAAGGAATCTGAAGAACACAGGACAAATGAAACAACAGAAGAAAGGGGACAAATCATCTATCCCAGGAAACAGAGTGAAATGGTGTATGGGTATATATCATCTAAAAAATTTTATATCTTCCTAAATGTTTGTTTCTGCTCTTCTCTAAAGATTTAAAACTATTGGTCTTCTAATAGTCCCAGTTCAATTAAAATTTAAAGCTGACTTTGGAGTTGGAGAATGGCTCTCTCCTTCTTTAAACTCAAGCATGTTGTTAAAAGGAAAATACAAAATCCCTGTATCATGCCAGAAGAAAAGAGCCATCTTCTGCTATAGAACAGGAGAAAAACCAAATTAATTAAGGGACTATTCTATTACTAATCTCAACTCTTTGATTCTATTCTGATTCTTTAAACTTTTCTTAAAGTATGAATTTTATATCCAAATTTACAAGATTAATATATATATATATACATACATGATAAACTTTGTTAAGATATGAATGTTCATATAGAGTACTACCTAATTTTAGAAAGAAAAAAGGCTTCAATTAGCTGCATATATATACATATACATATATATGTATATATATATATATATACATATGTATGTATGTATGTCTTTGTGTTCGAGTCTCTTATCAGTTTTCTGCAGGAAATCACAGCCATGCCTAACACCAACTGAAGTCTCCAGGAAGAAGATGGGGCCCCACAATAACAACAATTCCATGTGGATAATAATAATATCATTAAGCTGACAAACATCATCTACAGATCAGCTTTGAACTACAAAGTGCTCAGAGCAATTTTGAGAGGACTAGCTGAGATGATCCAGTCTCAAAGACTACTTGAATAAGGACTTGCGATAAACCCTGAATTTTGGCATTATACACAGACTGGATAATGAAGGATATAGTTAGCTTTCCTAGAATTTGGCAATTAACCTAAAATTTTTCTTTCAGGATAAAGATAACTTCACCCATACCCAGCAGGATGCAATTTTAAGAAGTTGACACCCACATTCCCAAAAAGATGGTGTGGGATGGGTGGTGTTTTGGTTTTTTTAATGGGTTTTGGGTCTGGGAAAATTTTCATTGTTTAGGGAGGTTGGTTACAAATTGTTGTCAAGGGTTATGAAAAAGGCTAAGCAAAGGAGATTAAAGGTTCTTGTTTTAAAAAAAGAAAGAAAAGAAAAAGACAATTACTAGTTTTAAATACTTTACATTGAAGTGGAATTTTTTATGTTGTATACAAATTATATATATTGAAATTGATATTCTTAGAAAATGCTATATGTATATTTCTAATTGTACTTATACCATTCATTTAACAATGTAATGCAATTTTCAGATCCTTGAATGTTATTATTACCAACTTTTAGGATATTAAAAAATGAAAGTTAGTAGTTAGACATTATAATGGAACTTGTAGTCATATTAGGTATGTTTTAAAAATTGAGCAGATATATTTTAGATAGACAGGCCATCTTCAAACCCTTCAGATATCTACAGACTATGGCATTTAAAATCTTTTAATAACTTAGAAAAATTTTCTTTTTTGAGACATGTCGGCTCCTGGCAGTACCAATCTACTTCAGAGAGAATATGGGCATTGAAGAAACTGCATATGGAGTTAACTTTCATTGTAGCAAAAGTTAGCCATTGAACAACAAAGTATCCTCGAATCAACTGCTGACAAACAGGACAGACAGGACATGAAACAGAGGACTACTGATTCTTGCCAAAACAAGTGTTGTTATGGCTTTATCAAAAGGTATCTTCTGAAGCCAGGACAATATGGCACCATCCCTGAAGTGGCCTTCACAATCCAGAAAATGTACAGTGCCCTTTTCTTCGAAGATGCTGAACAGGCAGTGGGCCAATTGCTTCTGATGTGCAATGGAACAGCAACTGAAACAGTTATTCTTGAAGAGTAACTAAGCTCATGCATCTCAGTCGTAGACTGGCATTTCATAGAGGGACGTGGAGAAGAACAGGATGCTGAGATGAAGCCATATATATATATATATATATATATATATATATATATATATATATATATATATATATATATATGCAGACAAGAAGAATGGACAGCTGAATTCAAAAACTCAACAATTTCCAGAATTTAAAATCCTGAATCATGACAGGACACTAGTGGAATTCTGGTGTTTCTGGTACATGGACTGCTCTCACCCAATGTGAGGTTGAACTGTTAACCTTGTGTACATCCTACTTCACAAATGAGTCTGTCAGATACGCTAAGCCTATAGGCTGAAGATGATGCCCCAACACTGCAAGAAACCTCAGGTGACTGTCCAGGCAGCTGGCTGTTTCTGTCAATTCACAAATTTTTTGGAAGTTGCTTGCATTCACTTCCTGTTTTTATTTTTGTTAGGTAATATAATTTCCTTCTTGGGTCTCTGAGGTAGTTGAAGATTAGTTAGTTATAGTTGAAGATTAGTTAGTTATAGTTGAAGACTAGTTAGGATTGAAGGTACATTTTGGACTTACCAAAATAGGAGAGATGATGGAATTATTTTCTCTGAATTTGTCAAATGTAAATGGACTAGACATTGTTTAGGTATTTATTACTTGTATATATTATATATAGTTATTGTACTTTTGTATATAGTTTTTCTTATGTTAGTTATAACCTTTTTTCTTTTTATTAAAATAGAAAAGGAGAAATATGGTGATATTTTATTTGTACTAAAATGTTATTTGTATGTTAATAAATAAAGTTGCCTGGGGATCAGAGCTAATAGTAAGCTATAGTGGAGCTGGGCATTAGTGGTGCAAAACTTTAATCCCAGCACTTGGTAGGCAGAGCTAGGTAGATCTCTGTGTGATCAAGGATACAGCCAGCATTGGAGACACTCCCCTTAATCTCAATACCAACCATAGAAGACCTGGAGGTCTGTACAGACAGGCAGTGATGACGCAGTCATGTGGTTGTGTTTACAACCAATGAGAAGGCAGAACAGAAAGTCTATATAAAGACAAATACACAGGAAGTAGGTCTCTCTTGGCTGAAGAGGATCACTGAAGCAGGAAGGTTAAGGCTCTTAGCTCTGACCTCTTGGGCTTTTATCTTTACATTGGCTCTGTGTTTCTTATTTAATAATACGGTTACTTCTACAGAAGGTGGCTAGCTGAGATGGCCAAGCCTCACAGACTACTCTAGCCAGGACTTAAGACAAGTCCTGACCCTTCCCATTACACAGAGTCTTTATAACAAATGATACAGCTAGCTCTCCCAGGACTTGACAATTATCCCAATTTTTTTTCTGGTTATCCTAGTGATGTCATCACCCCAGATAGCAGGGCATAATTTTATGAACATGATGCCCATATTCCCAAGAGGTAGAGTGGACGTTGTTTTGTTGTTCAGTGGGTTATGGATATTAGCCATCGTTTGTGGGGGTGGCTACAAGTTGTTGCTGATACTCATTTGTAAAAAAGCTGGAGACAGAGGGAGGCAGATCTCTGTGAATTCAAGGCCAGCCTGGTCTATAGAGCATGATCCAGGACAGGCACCAAAACTACACAGAGAAACCCTGTCTTGAAAAAAAAAAGAGAGAGAGAGCTGAACAAAGGAGATTAGATTCAGAGATCTTGTTCTAAAAAGAAAAAGGGAGTATATAAATAGGATAAAAAAGTATATTATTGAATCTACTTTTAAAACCACAAAAAAACCAACTACTAGTTTCATATATTTTACATTGGCTTGGATCTTTGCATATTGATAAAAATTGAGGTTATTTTTGTTACACTGTATATATGTTATAGAAATGATAGGATAAAAATGTAGATTAATTAATCTACTTTTAAACCAAAAAAAGAACTACTAGTTTAAATATTTTACACTGATGTGGAACTTTGTATATTGATACAAATTTAAAGTTATTTTTTGTTAGAGCATACTACACATATGTTTCTACTCTTGTTCAAGTATTGTACCTAGACAACTAATTTAACAATATAATATAAATTTATAGTTCCTGAAATTTATTATTGCAAACTACTTAGGATAATAATGAAATGTAGATTAGTAGTTAGCCATCTATTACAATTAAACTTGTAGTCATGTTTGGTATGTTTTCAAGGTCAAACAGAGATATATTTTAGATAGGCAGGTGGTCTTCAGACACTTCACAGACCTACAGAGTATGGCATTTAAGATGTTTTAATAACAAAAGATTCTTTGCTTTTTATGATAAGACATATCTGTTTCTGGCAACATCAGTCTTTTTCAGAGAGGATGATGGCCATCAAAGAAACTCCATGTGATGTTTACATTCTTTGGGGCAAGTTAGCTACTAGGCAAGAATGTGCCCTTGCCTCAATTGCTGACAGTATGCTATCCAAATTCAACAAGCAGGACAAAAAAGAATGTGCCTGTTGAACCTTTCCAAGACAAGGCAGGACAGTCCTTCAAAAATCTTGTGGTACAGAAACATCTGTCAGATATTCAAGATGTGTAGGCTGATGCCCCAACATTACAGAGGAACCTTGAGTGACTGTCCAGGCAGCCAGATGTTTCATTGATTTCCTAACTTTGGAATTTGTTTGTTCTGTACTTCTTATTTACTCAGGTAATATTAAATCCTTCTCAGGTCTCTGATGGAACTGAAGACTAGATATAGTTTTCAATGTTACTATACTCAGAAAAGAAACTCGTTAAAGATATGCAAAGTGTATAAGGTTGAGAGACATAAAAAGATCGTTTTGGGTTAGTAATGTAAGTTAGGATAGAAAGTTAATTAGGTACAACACTTTGGACTCACCAATATAGGATAATGAATGGAGTATTTTCACTGAATTTGTGCTGTGGATATCACTCTATATAAATAGAACACTGATGGCCAGTGACCAGACAGGAAGTATAGGCGGAACAAGGAGAGAGGAAAATTGGGGAAACAGGAAGAAGGAGGGAGAGACACTGCAGCCACCACCAGGACAAGCAACATGTAAAGACGCTGGTAAGCCACAAGTGACGTGGCAAGGTATAGATTTATAAAAATGGGTTAATTTAAGATAAAAGAACAGTTAACAAGAAGCCTGCCACAGCCATATAGTTTATAAGTAATATAAGCGTCTGAGTGATTATTTTATACGTGGATTGTGGGACTGCCCTCCAGCAACAAATGGCGCCCAACAGCTCGAGTTTCCACCTTAAACCTGAGAATATTTAATAACCAATTCTAAACAGAGCCAAAACCAGGTTCCTGCTTCATGCCTCATAAGGGCAGCTAGACACCACAAAACGCGGGTTTGAACTACTGGCGGGTTCCTGGCATATGGTGGTAATGAGGTGTCTGCCAGCAGTACATTATGCTCTGTGGTAGATTTAGTCTTTACTAGTATTAAAAAAAAAAAAAGGTTTCTGGGCTACATGCTGCTTTGATAAAAGCTTAGACCCACTATTTCTGAGACTTGATGACTCACAGAACTGGCAGAAAACGCCATGTTGGTAAGCTGAAATGGGCAGAGCCAGCAGTCACAGTGCCATTTCAGTCTTAGAATACTGCAGTTTAAAGCAATAAATTCACAATACGTAGGCTTTAAAGAGACAAAAAAAAAGATAAATTAATATAAAAAAAGCCACGTAAAGATAAATATTACACAGACAATCTGGATTGTGTTGTCTTTGGGATTTTTAACTGCAAAAAAAAACATTTGATCAAAAAAGATGTTAAATTAAACCAATATGTATATTTTAAAGGTACCTTGACTTCAAAATTTGGATTTAAGGATATGTTGTTTTGAAAAAGAGGTTATGCTTTTGTTTCCACAGAAAGCCAGAGGCTGTGGATTTGTTCCAGATTAAGATATATCAGGTTTCACCAGCCAAGACCCCCTGAAAGGTCTCTGATGACACCATGGCCCAGATGATCCAACGTCCAGAGCAGTTTCAAGGCAACTAGTTCACACAATACAGCCTCACGGACTACCCCATAGGCCTAAAATTTTCTTTGTGTCCCCATAAGATACAGCACCCCCCTCCAACAGGAAGTAGTAAGAGATGCTATGCCCAAATTCCCAAATATATCAAGCTGGCTTTAGAGGTGGAATTGGCTCACTTCCCCTCTAAACCTACACATATTGCTTTTAAAAAAATCGTTAAGAGCTTCTTGTGTCCCAAATCAGAAGAACCCTCTGGTGTGGGACAGAAAAAAACCAATATTTTTATTTAAAACAGGTTGATTATAAATGTGATCTCTTTCTAAAAAAGAAAAGCGGATATGATATAGATATATAGAAGGATATATAGATAATAAGATAAAAGGGTAGATTAATGAACCTACTTTTAAAGAACAACTTGTTTAAAATGTTTTACATTGGTATAAATTTTAGTTTATTGATACAAACTTGAAGTTAATTTTGTTATACTATATATATATATATATATATATTTCTATTTTTGTTTGAGGTATTACGTTTATGTAACTCATTTAAAATTGTAATGGATAATTAAAAATAGATTAATAATTAGTCATCTATGATAATCATATTTGTAGCCATGTTAGTTAAGTCTTCTAGGTATACATAGATATATTTCACATAGGTAATCTTCAAACACTTCATAGACCTAGAGAATATGGCATTTAAATAACTTAGAATTCTGTTGACGTGAGACACAATTGCTCCTGGCTGCACCAATTGATCCCGAGAGAATGTTGGGCTTCTAAGACATTTCCATTTGGAAGTTTGTCTTCTTGGCACAAAATGGCCTACTGGGCAAAGAACTGCCCTTGTCTTGATGGCTGACAGTACAAATGCAATGCTGTCCTTTCTGGACAAGTGGGACACAAAGAAAGCGGCCACTGTACTCTGCCAAGACAGGGTAAGATGGTCTTTCAGAATTCCTGCTTCAGAAACTGGTCTGTCAGATACTCTAGGCCTGTAGCCAATTTAAATGCACCTACAATGCTGAGAAACATTAGGTGACTTTCCAGGCAGCCAGCTGTCTTGGTCTACTCTTACAAGATTCCCGAAAGTTGTTTGCATCCATCTACCATTTTTTAGGTACCATTATGTTCCTTCTCAGGTCTTTGATGTGGTTAAAGACTAGATAGTTGTAATTTCCTCAGTTATGATAAAAGATAAGTTAGATATAAAACCTTAAACTCACAAATATAAGATAGACAGTACATTTTAATATTGAAACTGTAATTCATGCTCGATAATTGTTTTGTTATATGTAATTTTGCCATGTTACAGTTAAAACCTTCCTTTTTAAAAAAAAAAGAAGAAGAAGAAAAGGGGAAGTGCTGTGGATATCACTCTATATAAATAAAACACTGATGGCCAGTGACCATACAGGAAGTATAGGCAGGACAAGGAGAGAGACACTGCAGCCACCGCCAGGACAAGCAACATGTAAAGATGCCGGTAAGCCACCAGCCACGTGGCAAGGTATAGATTTATAAAAATTGGTTAGTTTAAGATATAAGAACAGTTAGCAAGAAGCCTGCCACGGCCATACAGTTTATAAGTAATATAAGCGTCTGAGTGATTATTTTATACGTAGATTGTGGGACTGCAGGGCTTGGTGGAACCTGGAGAGAAGCCCTCCAGCAACAAATTTGTCAAATGCAAATGGCCTAGATAATGTTAATATAATTCTTGCCTGTATGTATTTGTATATAGTTATTGTAATTATTGTATATAGATTTTCTATGTAAGTCAAAACCTTCATTTTTCATTTAGTAAATAATGGAAAACATTGTGTAACATTTTGTTTGTGTTCTGACAAATAAAGCTTGCCTGGAGGTCAGAGGGCAGAGCTAGCCACTGGTTCACCATAGAAGCTGGGTTGTGGTGGCTCACACCTTTACTCTCAGCACTCTGGAGCTGAAGACAAGTGATAAGGTGGGATGCTGACAGGATCTCTGGCCTTTTGATCAGAAGACTAGAGAGGTAGGAGGTCACTGGTGGCTGCTCTTCTGTTTCTCTTGTCTTTCAGGTTATTACCAAAATATCTGACTCCTGGTTTTTATTGATAAGACTAATAAGTTCATGCTTCAGTCATGAAGTTGAAAGAGAGTGTTGCACTGTGGGAGAATGAAATAAAATATAATGATACATAATCTAGGAGCAAATAAATAAATTGATTCAGTAGTTAGAAAATATCAGATTATATTTTTACAGTTAGCTTTCCATTTTTCTAAATAAAAGAGAACTGATATATTTGTGTGTGTATATATATATATATCTTTCAGGGTCAAGAAAAAGTCATCATAGGGTAGGACAGCTTTATAGGAGGCTGAAAAAACCTTCATCTCAATATCAGAAATGGTACTAAGGAGATAAAGTCATAGCTGAAATACTAAGATGTATCATCATATCCTTCAACAATAGAAATACAAAATGATACACTGAGCATACTGTAGAATACAGTAAAAAAAATCGTATTTAATTTAAAACATGTAAAAAGTCACTAAAACCATTAATCTTGGGTTTCACAGTTAAAGGTTGATAACTGCAAAAGATAATTAGAAAAATTCTAATATTGTAACGTTTTAACACTTAGTTAATAGAGCTTATAGATTAGTGCAACAAAAAGTGATGCAGACAACAAATTAATCAATTGTACTCAAAAAAACATTAAGAACTTTATTATATCTATATGATAGACATAGCTAAAAGTATGAGCAGATAAATTATACTCTATGAAAACTAACTCAGTATTATTTATTTCAATGGTAGATCTAGAACACAGAAATAACTGAAAAGTTCAAAACAGGAAAAAAGATCTTATTAAAATGAACAAAACAATTTAATAGAGAATTCACTGAAAAGACATGTACAGATTATGTAAAATGTACATAATAGAAAACAATAGACAGCATTTGGGTATGCATCTGCAAATAGCTACATATGTACTATAAAAGTTTAAATTTAAATCACTGAGCATGTTATATGTAGGTGAGAATGTGGAGGAGTAGGAACTGTTAGGAATTGCTTGTTACATTGTGAAGTTATATAATTACTTTGGATGTCAAAGTGACAATTTCTTAAAAGACTAAATGTACTGATTATGGGATTCTTGTAGTGTATAGATGCTAAAATAAGGGAAATGAGGCATGTATCTTCAATTATTCTACATGCTTTTTATAGCAACTTTTTTTGAACTGTCCCAAACTAGATGTAACAAAAATCTACTATAAAGGGAGTGAATAACACATTCTAATCTGTGTGTGTGTGAAGGACTTTCAAGAAATGCATATGAACTTCTAGAGCAAGACATGCAATTTAAAGACTATTGAGCAATGTTTATACTCAATTATCAGTGGAACTAAAACACAAACCACATGTATCTTGTTTTGTTTTGATTTTTAAATTGAATAGACTCAGTCCAAAGAAAAAGATGTTGCAATTTGTCATGTACTCAAAATAGAGTATATAAAAATAGGTTAAAAAAGATGTTTTTTTTCTAGTTAAAACACTTGCTGCTCTTGCAAAAGATCTGGGTGTGTTTTTTAACATCCATACCTGACTCCAGTTGCATGGTTTTGAACCTTCTTCTGGTCTTTGTAAGGAATACTTGCATATGGTATAGGGAAACACAATAACATAAATGCATTACAAAATAAAGAATTAAAATAAGTGAAACTCCATAGTTTCCCCCAAATGACCTAAACATATCTTATAAACAATAAATATTTTAAGTAGTAACAGATAATTAAGTAGTTACCTAATGCCACATCTCTGCTTTGTAAAAAAATTACATCAAAACTAAATGGCTCCTGGCAACATTCATTTTGAAGCTACAAGTCTCCAGGCTCACTGTTAATTGTGTATTGTAGTACATACTTTTCTCAGCATTTAATTTGCAAACTCTGCACTGTTTTGTTGTAAGTGGGGATGTTGGAGTAAGGTATCACACACATCTCTGGTACTGAGATTTAGATTGAAAGGCTAGAAACTATCTGGATATATCATGATAGTTTACAGCGCACAGATTTGAGCAAACCATACTAGCTCATTCAAGATCTCTGCCTACTTCTTTTGACTTTTATATTCAGGGGTGTTTGTTTGTCTTTTTATTAAAGGGCCAAGACCCCTATCAGTGTCCTATAGGAATATTCTTCTCCATAGACACCTGGATACCATATCTATGTTTAATCAGACCTCAATTAAGAATCAACTCCTATACTCATGCTGACGTAACTTCTAACAAATCTACAAAAGTATATCTAACCTATAACATTCAATATTTTTAAAAATTGAAAATTTTCAAAGATTTTCTGGACAATCAATGCAATGAGAAATGCCTAATAGTATCTAAAATATTGAGTTTTCACTTTAATGCACAGATTTTTAAACAGTTTAAATATATTGTAGTTAAAATACAATTAAATAATTCCCCCCTTTTCTCCCCTTCAACTCCTCCGAAGACCCACATCTTCCTTTCAAACTGACAGTTTCCTTTCCTGTAATCATATCATGGATAGAGAAAAGTGTACAGAGAGAGAGAGAGAGAGAGAGAGAGAGAGAGAGAGAGAAGAGAGAGAGGCAAAAATATATAATCTTCTGTGTCCATTTCTGCTGGTTGTTTGTGTGTGATTTCAGCGATAACAATTTTATATTGTATAATTAATTAGAAGGCTTGTTCCTGGGACAGTAGTCATTAGTTGCCTATTGTTCTTTGTCTAGTGGTGAGACTTAAGAATTTTTCCCTTTTCTGTATTAGCATGTCTGTTGATCCATCATGTTCGGATCTCTTTTTAAAATTTAATCTTTTTTTTTTTTTTTTTTTTTTTGGTTTTTCGAGACAGGGTTTCTCTGTGTAGCTTTGTGCCTTTTCCTGGAACTCACTTGGTAGCCCAGGCTGGCCTCGAACTCACAGAGATCCGCCTGCCTCTGCCTCCCGAGTGCTGGGATTAAAGGCTTGTGCCACCACCGCCCAGCTAATCATTTTTTTTTTTTATTTTACATACCAACCACTGTTTCCCCCCTCCATTCACTTCTTCCATTCTCCCCATCCCCCTATCCCAGCCCCCCATTCACTCCTCAGCGGGGGGGAGGGGTTGGGGGGGGATTAAGGCCTTTGCTTGGGTAGTAAAAACAGGCTGGCATGCTGAGTTAGGACAGGAGCAAGCCCCTCCCTCTTGCATCAAGGTTGAGTAAGACATCCCAACATAGAGAATGGGGTCTAAAATGTCAGTTCATGTACCTGAGATAGGTCCCAGTCCCATTGCCAGGGTCCCCACAAAGAGATCAAGGCACATAACTTTCACTCTAATTCAGTTCAGTTCCATGCAGGCTCCCCAGCTGTCAGTCCAGAGTCCATGAACACCCACTAGCTCAGGTCAGTTCTGTGATTTTTCCCATCATTATTTTGATCTCCTCCCCTGCTTGCTCCTATAGTGCCTCCTCCCTCTCTTCAACTGAACTCAAAGAGCTTGGCCAAATGCCTGGGTGTGGGTCTCTGCATCAGCTTCCTTTGGTCATTGGATACAGGTTCAGGTCTTGTTTATGCAGCCTTTTCTAGTAGACACAGTCCCACAGGACATACGCTGCTACTCTGGCTCTTACAATCTTTCAGCCTCCTCTTCTTGTTGTACAGTTAATAATAATATTCGATTTACTTGAGTAGTGGCATCAAAACATTTTATTATGAATAATGCACTCCAATTTTCATATGTATTTTTATATATAATGAAGGCTAGTTTATAATTTATAAACAATACTAATGACATTGTGTAGAAAACTAGAAAATGTATTCTTGTTCTATTTACTATGAGGCATGAAATAAGTTACCGACTCACAAAAGCCTATTTATTTAAAAGACATTGCTAAAATTGAGATATTGATTCTAACACAAGAAACCCTGTAACAATTAATTGAGATGACATATAGAGAGCAAAGAATAGCACTTCTTTACTAAGAAGGACTTCCTGTGTATGTTCTCTTTGTCTCATTGACAGTTTTTATGTCACCAAACAAAAAACATTCATTTAGTCCCAAGAGTACACACCGCTACTTACTGTTCTCCCTGGAAGTCCAAATTTTGATGATTCTAACACACAAACAACCTCTGTGTGGATGATAAGTAGCGACAGTATAAAATCTACTATAATATAATGCTGAGAAGCAGGACAGAGGAAGTGATTTGTATGAGAGCTGTAAATATAGTTCAGTGTAGTCAGCCACTAGCTCTGTTAATTGATTTATATCTTGTTCAATATTCTCACATAGTTTCAAGATAAAGTTAATACTACTAATTTCTCATCACATATTTATAACTTATAAGTAAGAGCTTCAGTATGATATCACAAAGGTTTTTGACATTAGGGAAATAGAACATGACAATATTGAGGAAAATGTCCAGCTTATAAAAGTTGATTATTTCAAAAATATCTTTATAATATGGTAAATTTAACCACTGAACTTACTATATAAAGTTTTTAATCACAATGAATTTCCAAATATTATTGCAATGTAACTATATGCTTGAATACTTCCATAAAGCCCTGTCTTTTCAGTAATAACGTTGAAATTTACATGTACGTGGAAATACATTACAAATCTCTGATAAGCACATTATATAATTTCCACCTTTGTTCTCTCTATCTTTACTTACTAAATTCTTTGGCATCATTGCATTTATATGTGATTACCTGGAAAAACTTGTTCATTTTCAAAGGGCCATTTGACAAGTCAAAGCTGGGCTAGACGGGGGATAATTGTTGCTTTTAAAAAGGTTTCTTTATTCATCTGCTTTTACTTGAGGATGCCCCTGATATCTATCACCTAGCTATGTATCAATCAATCAAACAATCAGTCAATCAATCATCACCTACCTACTTCTCCTTTATAAATCATCTATGTATCATCCATGTACCTATCAACTATCATTTATGTATCTATTGATCATTATTATATTTCTATCATGTCTATCATCTACCTATCTATGTATCATCTATCTATCTATCTAGTGGTTCCTAGTATTAGCAAGGGCTAATACTAGGAATCACTAACACTGATCCACATGTCAACTCTTGCCTTTTGTTTTTATTATTATTGCAATGTTTTTTATTTTCCTTGTAGATGTTGAAAAGAATGACAAGCATGTTACATATATAATCCTGGTAAATGCAAACCACCCCAGACCCCATGTGGTGGTTATTATCACCGTTTAACCTAAGGGAAACTGGGGCACAGGGGATCAGATAACAAAGGCACCCAGCTGCGAGCTTCACAGAAAAGGATTTTCAGCAGCTGTGACTTCAGTATGTGATTGCTTCTCTGCATGATTGCTTATGATATTTTTTCCTAGTTGACAGGTTTTTACAAGTCACTGATTCAGCTGATTGATTCGTTTAACACTTGTTGAGTGCTTAGTATTACTTTCAGAGCTGGCAATAGTTTCTCTTTGTGTTTTCAGGAGAAAGTAAAATAAAGTTTATCTGGGACAGACAGGACTGGAAAAAATATTATTTCTAAAGAGTGACCATCCATTGATTCATAGACATCCAGAGGTTTGCCTACAGTTATTATAAGGATGAAGGCCTGTTGGAAATATCTGTCTCCGAAGGGTTTTCCTAAAGCCACAACAACAAACATTCTGTAGGAAATGAGACATTTTTCTCTATAGAAAATACTTTATCATGACTCAACTTGTGACTCAGTAGTGTGAAAACTTATTGTTAGGTCTTAAATGTGTCCCCCAAAAATACCTGTGTTGAGAACCTGATTCCAGTGTGATGGTGCCAGGGTGGGATCTTTTGTAAGTGATTAGGTGTAGAATAGCATGCATCAGCACAAGCAACAATCTCTTCAAAGCTGTGGCATTCTTACCTGGAATCTTTGTACACCTGGTTTCTTCCATCTATGTATTTGTCAATTTTGCTTATTCATCTGTGACATACAGGGTTATGTACTATGGCATATGTGACTGTAGGCAAGCCTTGGCCTATGTGTGATTGCATGCAGCATATTTTAGATGATTGGTAACTACTTTCATTTTATAGGTTGGCCAGTCCTGAAAGGAACTTTGGGAGGAAAAGGTAGCAGGAGTATGGAAAATGAGAAAGTCCTCATATGGCCAAAGTGGGATCTTCAATAATACATGTGAGCTACTAGTTTAGTTTTAAAATAAAAGAAGTTAAGGAACAAGTAAAAAAATAGATATTTAGTTTAGGGATTATAATTTTTATTTAGGCTTCATTGTTAGCTGGGATTCAGAGTCAACCTAAGAGAGATATTCTGAGGTTGTTAATAAATTATTTATTCAGTGAAGTTTAACTGAAGGGGGAAGACAGTCCTTGAATGTCCATAACTCACACCATATGGGCAGAATCCTAAACTGAACAAAAATGAGGAAGTGTGTTAAACACAATGATTCATTCATCTCTCTGTTTCTTGACAATAGACACAAATAATCAGGTACCTCACACCAATGTCACCACATCTTCCCCAAAATAATGTACTGTATGCTATTATCAGACATGCCAACAATACTGATCATTTAACCATTACAGACATTTCCCCTAATTATTAATAAATTAAGGCTATTATGTTTTTATTTACTTCAGTGTATGTTCTAAACAATGAATAAATAATATTTCTTAAAAATTTAAATGAACCAAAATAAAATGATATCTTGACTTCCTGGCATAATATTGTATAATTATATATATATATATTACATGTGTTTACTATATATATTGAGAGAGGTTAAATAGATATAGATCTAGATATAGATTTAGATATGAAATGAACACTAGCAATACATATGAGTTAGTAATAGCAAAAAGTATTTTAGTAAAGATAAATTAATAAAGGGCAAATACATAAGGTTTTAAGCGAATTAGTGTCAAAACCAATTTGCAGCATCATCATTCCAGATATGAGTTGTGTTCTAAAGCATAGAGTTTTATGCCCTGAAATATCATTGTATTTGGAGAAAAACATGAAGGTTTTTCATTTATTTAACCAATTCTTTCATTATCTCAAAAATCCTCATATAACAGAGTTATGAGCAATAAACAGACTTTCTACTAAAACCCAACTATAACTAAATTATAAATTAGACATGAAAATGACTTCCTAGTTTCAGAACTCCTAATTTCTTGGAAACTTCTGGATTTGTGTAGAGTCATCTGTTGTATAAGGCAACTCGGTCTCCACCGCCTCTGAATTAGCCTCCCAGGGGATAATATACATCACATAGATAATAGATTGTTGACACACCTCTTCTGAGGTTTCATACTCGGTGTATTTGTCAGAGAAATACTAATGTCACTGTATTTGCAATTCTAGTCATTTGATTTAACAAATGCACACACCCTGAAGGTGTAATGAGTTGAACGATTGTGATGGTCCCGGTGATGTTTACAAGGTTTGGAAATGCTTTTGAAATACATTGAAAGTGAAACCATACATAAAAAGAGGTCAAACCACAAGGACAAACAGTATGCCAAGTTGATGTGACACATTGCAATATGTGTTTATGAAATTTTCCTCTATTTACTGAAAAGCTTATTGAAACATTTGTCTTGAAATGGAATTAATTTTATCAGCATATATTTTTTTTTCACTTCTCTGTCAAACATTGAAAAGATTGTGATCCTTTTGGTTTGTTAAAAGCCTCCATTAAAGTTAACAGAAAGTTATGTTTTCCCTTCATATTTGTTAAAGCAAAAGATGCACATTCTTGGTAAGTTTCTATGTAATCATCTTATGGTTATTGACTTTCTGCCATATGAAAAACACTTCAGTTTCATGAAGCCTATACATACACACACACACACACACACACACACACACACACACACACATGTTTTGTTTCTGGGCAGGATCAATTACGGGTGGACGTGTGATGATGATCTCCCAGACCCTTTATATAAGGAACATTCTGAGCACAGCATTCCAGACACAGAGGAAGGAAAGAAAAGCTTGGAAAGCTCTTTTTCAAGGAAAGAGGTCACCAAGACTGGAGAGAGCACAGCAAACCTACTTAAGGAACCAGTGTTCCATGGTAGGGAGATTATACCCTTTGGAATAAGATAGATTTTCATTCAATTCCCAACTCTGCCACTTTTCAGCCCTGTGGATGTGAGAAAAATTACTGAGTGTTTGTGAAGCTCAACTTTCTCATTTATAAAATGTGATTAATAATGGCAACCTCTTAGGAATTTTATAAAGGCTAAATGAAAAATTCCATGTAAACT
The DNA here is from genome assembly GCF_049852395.1 of Peromyscus maniculatus bairdii. Taxonomy (NCBI): domain Eukaryota; kingdom Metazoa; phylum Chordata; class Mammalia; order Rodentia; family Cricetidae; genus Peromyscus; species Peromyscus maniculatus. The sequence continues at coordinate 24,043,255 of NC_134862.1, read as the reverse complement.
CCTTAGCTCAATGCTGGGCACACCTAAATAAATTAATTAGGTCACAGGGTGAGCACTTATGACAGCAATATCAAAAAATTTAGTACCTGAAGCAGGCAACTGTTAATTGCTGCTTCCTGAGATAGCCTAGTGGGTGAATCGTCCAGGGGGATATGCCGCTCTGCCAGTAGGTAACTCAATATCAGACACGGGCTCCCTTTCTGTCATTGCACAGCTACAACCTCAGGAGTTATGTTGCCTGCAGGTTTGATGCTGATTCATGTGGTTCATCAGTCAGAGTCCCAACAGTAAACATAAAATACAATCCAAAGGCATATTTTCAATGAATCTGGTAGGGGACAGTATGTATGGAGTAGTAAGAGCAGAATCAAATTTAAAAAAAAAGTTGATTACACATACAGGATGAAGCCACAATGTGAACTATGAAGAAAACTGACTTAATGAAGAAGGGATAGTATCCAGAATGTGTGAATTCATAAGCAGCTATGGTAGTGGCTCAGATGACACTTTCAATATATCATAGTCCTAAAGTGGAAGGCATCAGTTGTTGAGCACAAGACTATAGCCTTTTCTCCTCTCTGGCCATATCCAGAGTCAACTGCATGTATAACCTATAGGTGGGTGAGTGAGCCTGAGCATGTAGGATGTGACTTCATCATAGGCTGATTCAGTGAAAATATGGTGCTTAACGGGATTTCGTGGTAATTTGTGTAAGTACTACAGTGTAAAAATTACAGCTAAAACATACATGTATTATTTTATAATATCCATTATATTTTTTAGAAAGTCAATTGCTTAACTTTGAGGAATCTCTATTCTTGTGTATTCATTACTGAGATGGATTCCAGAGTCTGCAGGCTGCTTAAAATGTGATACATCTGTGCGTTTGCTGTCGTGCTGTGGGTGGAGAAGCACCTTCTTTGAATGGTTGTATTCCTTAGTATCATAAACATTATTTAAGCAATTGTAAATTAATGTCTTTAAGTTTGTCAAACACATCAGTCATGGATTCAGAATTCATTCCTAAGGACTTTTGGGATTGGTTATCTATTACCAAAATTGTTGGTCAAATCCTCTTAAATGCCAAGCCTAGCATCTGACCAGATGTCCGCACTGTTCCTATAACCATCTTTTCTTCTGATTTTAAATGTTATTAATTGGTTCCTAACTTCCAGAGTCCCACTACTCTCACTCATCTCAGGAGTTTATGCTAACCGCGATAGTCCCCCTTTTAGTCCCAGCTGACAGAAAAAAGCTTTGAAGATACTGCCGTCTCTGGGCCTCTTTGAATGCTACAGTGAAGAGAATTCTCTCCTAGTCATTCCATTGATTATTACTTAATCCATCTTAATTTTCACATAAGAGATTCTTTCTCATGCATGACCTTCCTTTAGAATGTGCCAGAATAGGGCTATTTGAACCTCACTGACATTAATCCAAGAAATTAATACCCTCACAAAATCTAAATACTTTTATCCAGGGCCTAAATACCTCCAATATAGAATTCTGAGTACAGACACCTATGACTTATCTTATATATATAGACTTTGACTCAGGTCTTCAGAATGCAACCTCTGTTATAATTATTACATTTGTGTTGATCAAATTTGACACCGTCTTTCAATTCTTTCCACAGACAGACTATTTATTGCTAGTAATTATACTTTTATGTCAACTAAGGACTAGGAACTGACATGCCCTTGGAATAAAATGAGTTTTGCAGTGTGGACTCTGCAAGAAGATATAACATTAGAATTTTCAGAATAATTTGTTAGGGACTTCCAGTTTCTGCAATTAAAGAATCAGACAACCTCAACTGGAAAAGGAGACACCACATTAGTCTATTGTTCTTTTTCTCATCTTTGAAAGTTCCATACATGATACAGGAGTTCCATCTATCACCATTACTTTCTTTTCATTAGCATTTATCATTTTATTCATATGGACATCTAATTAAGGCTGTGGTTCTGGAATTCAAAGAAGCAGATTCTGAACTAAAACTCTAAGTTATTATCCTCACAGATTGCTTTCTCATTATTTTATTTAAAATTTTTTGAATGTCAGAAGACTACCACATTTACATCATTTTATGCCCTTCATCTCCTCACTGCAACTCTTCCCATCCACCCCAACTCCATCTCAAATTTATGATCTCTTCTTTTTTAATAATTATGGTTGTATGTAAGCATAAATACAAGTCCATTTTGTGTTCTTCACATGTGTATGTGTTTAGGAATAACCTAACATGGGATTCTTCCCTGGAGAAGACAAAACCTCTGCCTCCCAGCAGCCATTATTAATTCAATATAGCAATTCATCTAGAGATGGGAACTTGTGAGGTTTTATTCATCCACATTGATGTGACAATTGGTGGTATCATTATGCAGGTCTTATTTTGTCACATTGTTGAGATTTAATGGGTGCAATTCCTCTCATACATAAAGAACAATATCTTGCAGGAGATTCAAGCCATCTATCTTTTATAATCTTCACACCTCATCTTCTGAAATGTTCTTTGTGCCTTAAGTGTGGAGGTTGCATTTTAGATACATTTACTGGTGTTCAGTATCCCCCACAGTATTATTCTCTGCATTTTAGCAAGTAGTAATTTTCTGTAATAGTCTCTGTCAGCAAAAGAAACTTCTGTGATGAGGGATGAGAGCTATACTGTTCTTGTGTTTTTTCTTCAAACTAAGCAAGAAGTCAGGTGGATGAGCTAACCTAACCCATAAACATATTTAAGGAGCTGTTTACAATTAGATATTGTGGCTTTGTATTTAATCCTAGAACTTGTGAGGCAGAGTCAGGTGGCACTCTGAGTTCAAGACCAGCCTGATGAACTACCCCCTCAAGCCCCCCTGATCCCCCCCACTATATAGTGAGATCTCCTACTCAATCAAAAAAAAATAGAAAGAACGAAATCCTTACTGATTCAATTTGTGTTACTATTTACCATATGAATAAAGTTTCAGAGAGGAAGGACACATTCTAAATAATACATGAAAAAATATAATAAAGGAGAAAATTACATAGATGTAATGGACTGAGAATGAATGCCAGAGCTATTCTCTACATAGGCCCAACAAGGAAAAGAGAAATGTGTTTGGAAACCAGAGTATAGTCACAGGTGAAGAACAGAAAATGGTCTTTTGGTAAATTTAGTCTTAAAAAATATAACTTAACTTCTAGATGCAGGGGGATCTAGAAAACCTCATACACTAGTCACCCAAATGCTGAATTCATTGAAATTCAGAACTCTCCAGAACTGAACATGAAAAACAAGTCAGATATTCAGGAAAGAAAAAAGTGGGAGTGGATATGGAACAGTAAGGAAAACTTCATCCTCTTCATTAATTCCATGACTGAGGCTACATGAAGATGAAAATCTGTGCAGACAGAGAAGTAATGAATTAAAAAATAAGTACTAAGAATGCAAGCAAATCAATTCCTCTTTCTTCTCTATGGTCAAAATCTAGGCACAGGGCCACACCATCTGCAGGATATAAATTCAAGCTGGGTGGCCATATGCACAAGTAAAACATGGGGCTGTATTTACTAAAATAGAGGAAAGGATGGGTATCCAAAGAAATGTAGTAATTTCTTTATAGTAACTTCAATGGAAAGTAGGAACAAATATAAGATAAGGTTATATGACTGACTGACTGGGTTATGATTTTGACAATAATTGAATAGAAAAATATTTATTATCTGTTTTGTTTTCACAATTCTGAACTTAAGAGAAAGTATTCTTATCAGACTGCTACTGGAAATAGTAGGCTACACCTTAAATAAAATCTGTAAGTGCTCTAAGTCAGTGCTTTGGGGACAAATAAATGTAAATAAATCTTTAATGTGTTTGCTGTTTCATGTGGAAAGTGAACATGGTATTGAGGATAAGAGAAATAACAGAATAATAGAAAATCAGTACTAAAATTCTTCAACTATTTCAAGCACCCACTCTGTGACAATTACAATTTGTCATCATTAAAACAAAAATCATGTCTTTCATGTTGCATTTGGTGGAGGAAGAGAGATTTCCATTTGAGAGGTATAAATGGCAGTTTAGGTAGAGGTGCCTGAGACATTGAGAATGTAAGAAGGGACTGCAAAATGGAAATATCACAAGCCTTATCAGATACATATCACATATACAACAGAGGCTCACATATTCAGAAATATGGAAATGCCTGGTTTCAGTGAAAATATGGGATCCTAGAAGAGAAATGTGTGAATAAAAAAAATGACATCAAGTTACGTCTGATTGATCATGTAATTCTTAATCCAGTAGTCAGTGTGGAACTTTGAGAATCAATATATTAGATGATTTAAGTTGCTATAATGTATGATAATTTCATTCTATTGAAATTGTGATGCTTACACTATCTTTTTAATTAATTCTTTGTGAATGTTGCCTGACACATGGAGTAGAAAAGGTAATCTTATTTTACATTAAAGACACTCAAATGAAAGTTGGTTACAAATAGTGATTTGTTTTGAAGTCCATAATCATGTTTTTTAAATTAATTATTATTGAAAATAAATTATTCTCTCATACATTATGTCTTAACTACATATTCCACCCCTAAACTTCTCCTAGCTGTCCCCCACTTCCCCTCTCCCCCAGATCTGCTCCCCTTTTGTTTTCTGTTTGGAAAACACCAGGCATCTATAAAAGACTACAGTCAAACAGTACAAAACAAGATATTATAAGATATGACAAAAGCCCTCACACTGAGACTGGACAAGGCAACCCAATAGGAAGAAAAGGGTCCCAATAACAAGGAAAGAGTCAGAAATACAACTGCTCCCACTGTTAGGACTCCCACAGAAACACCAAGCTAACAGCCATGACATGCATGCAGAGAACCTTGTGCAGACACAAGCAGCCCCTGTGCTTGACACTTCAGTCTCTAGGAGCCAAATGAGCTCTGCTTTGTTGATTCAGTGAGCAATGTTCTATTGGTGTTGTCCATCTCCTCTAACTCCTACAATCTTTCCTCCCACTCTTCCACAAGTTTCACTGATCTCCTACATTAGGGACCTGATAAGTACCTCCAATTTATCCTGTATCTGAATAACGTCTGGCTGTGGATCTCTGTACTAGCTCCCATTTGCTACCAGAGAAAGCATCACGCATGAAACGTGGACAAGGTACCAATCTATGAGTACTACAGAATATTGCTGGGATTCATTCCTTTGTCTTTTATTTTCTTGTCAATCTCATGTTTGGTTCTACTCTATGTCTCTAGTTTCTGGCTATCCAGGCAGAAGTCAGAGTCAAATGGACTCCTTCTCATGGAGTTAGCCTCAAGTTAAATTAAATATTGGTTGGCCACTCTCAGAAGTTCTGTGGCACAATTACCCCACATTTTTTGCAGTCAGGACAGATTTTAGGTGGAGGATTTAGTGGATGTGTGGGTGTCCAGGTTTCTATTTCCATAGCCTGTAAAGTAGCTTCTCAGACCAAAGAATAGAGTGTTGGGGTGAAGGATCCATTCAGGCACGAATTGACCTCTATGTTCAATGAGGCATAAGTATGTTATCTTCTTCAATGTGGACCACTGTCAGTTTCCAGAGAGTGACCTTCTATCCTAGCATCAGCATGGGATGTTTAATATCTCCACAGAATCCACTTGGCCAACAACACAATGTAATGCAATCCAGTCCCAACATCGAAAGCCTTGCCTGCTTACAAAAGACAATCAGTTCAGACTCTGTATACTCCATTATTAGGAGTCATCACTAGGGCCACCCTCATCTATTCTAGGATGTTTCTACTCTACTACTTGCACACCCAAATTCATTCTGTCTCTCCTCACATACTAACCCTCCAAGAGTACCCAAACTGATCCTTCCTATAGGATCATATGCAAATAGTCCATCTGAAAAATTTATTCTATTTTCCCTTCCCAGGGAAGTCAATTCAACTCCCTGAGAGCAATCTCCTCTTTTCCTAATGTCTCTGGGTTTGTGGATTGTAGCATGGCCAATATCCACTTACAAATGAATACAAACCATAGTTGTCTTTCTGAGGCTGATTTAGCTCATTCAGATTATTTTTTTCTAGATCTCTCAATTTGACTATAAATTTCATGATGTCATTTTTCAAAACTGAATATAGTTGAACAAGGGACCATGTGGTAAGACAGACTGTCCTTGGAATATATGGCCAAGAATGGTACAGCAGAATATTGAGTTGGATCAATTACCAAATATTCTAAGGAACTGCCATATTGATTTTCTTAGTAGCTGTACAAGGTTGCATTCCCATCAGCAATGGAAGAATATATATTTTGGGGTGTTTTTTTTGGCAATTTGAGATTCCTTCGTTGAGAATTCTGTTTAGATCTGTATCACATTTTTTTAAATAGAAAATCTGGATTTTTGATATTGAATTTCTTGAGTTCTTTATTTATGTCGATAACTAGACCTCTACCAGATGTAGAGTTGAGAAAAGATATTTTCCATGCTGTAAGCTTTCTCTTGTTCAATTAATGGTGTACCTTGCCTTACAGATACCTTTTAGTTTCATGAGGTTCCTTTTTATTAATTAAGCTGTCTCCTGAATGGATGTATTCAAGGTTGTTCCCCACATTCTCTTCTATCTTGTTTAGTCTTTGATCAATGGTGCTTAAGTTTTGTGCAGGGTGACGAATATGGGCCCATTTGCATTCTTTTACATGCAAACATCCAATTTGTAAGCATAATTAGTTGAAGATACTTTCTTTTTCCAGTGTGTATTTCTGACTTATTTATCAAAAACAAGGTATTCATAATTATGTGCATTTATGTATGAGTCTTCAGTTCAACCCAATTGATTACTTTGTCTGTTATTAAGCTAATACCAAGCAGTTTCTATTACTGCAGATCATTAGTGCAACTTAAAATCAGAGATAGTGATACCTCCAGGACATACTGTCCTTGCTGCTATCGATTATGTTCTTATGCTGGTGTCTAGACATCTGAGTTTGTGGTGACTACAGGTCTAGGTGATGTTTACTTTGTTTGGTTTTGTGGGTGTTTTGTTTTTTGGTTTTTGCTTCCCCTCTGGATTTTCAGAGGATGTATTGGCTGTGTGTTACCTGTTTTATTGACTTGCTAGACTATTGTGGTCATGGAGGAGTACCTGCTGGATTTGGAGGCGGGGGGAAGTGGAGGCCCGTGGAGGTAACTTGTTGCAGTGCTAGGAATACCCCTTGAATTGGGCATGGGGGAACATAGAAAGTGGAGAAGTTCTTGGGATATTCTATCTGGTCTTCTGGGAGGAGATATGCAGTCTGTGGTTTAGTAGAGGTTTTCTGCTGAGTTGGGGTCTGAGACTTAGAGAGAGGGCAAAAGGTGGAACATCTGTGGGATGCACAAGAGATGTGGATATTGCAGAAGGGAGGCTGCAGTTGGTGTTCTGTTAACAGTGCTGGGGCCAACCCTGAGACCGGGTCTAAGGTAACAAAAATATATACAGAAACTTTCCATACTAGTACATGGAAGCTTTTCTAATGACAGTGGAAATGAACTCAGTGCATGATTTTTTATTTTTATACATTGTAAACAGGTAAAATAAAACTTACAAAAAGGATTCTTAAAAATCAATTTTTCTGGCATTTCTGGTTCTATATGTCTTTGAATTTGGATGACACACTTCAGCCATATTTGTTGTTTTACCAATCACATTTAAACTAGTGACTTCTAAATATGTAACCATCAACACCAAGCTCATTATTCTACTCTGTTCTTCATAGTGTTTTAAGCCATCCAAAATTTATACTGATAATAGAAAATACAAGTTACCTACCTAACTCTAGTAACTTGGAATTCACCTTTCATACTACAATTCATGTCAAAAAATGTTTGTAAATAGCAATATTATAAAAAGATTAATAGTAACAAAACTGTAGGGATCTGTTTTGGGTTATTTGCATTTTAGTGATATGTTAACAAAAAATCATCTCAATTAGCTGAATTTAGAGTGGAAGGAAAAGGAGCCAAATATTGCAGATGTTTGTCTTCCACTTTCTCCCAATTTCCTGGTTTCATACCTTTGTCTAACATTGGGAAAAACACTTTCTAATATTCCTAGCTATTTCCAAAATAAAATTGTCTTTGGAGACTGAAGTCTGGAAGAAAGAGGCACCATTGAGTTAGATATCAATGCTATCTCTTTCCTTCACACACACACACACACACACACACACACACACACACAGTGAGTGAAAGAAAGGAAGGTCAAACATGGGGTAATAAGTATTTTGAATGCCAGGTATTAGGTTTATCTTCCAATGCATAAATGAAATTGAGCTAAATTAAATGATAAAAGACCAGGTTTAATTCTAGCAAAGCACTCCCGAGTGATTTGGGGGGAAGAGGAGAAATCACATGGTTGGTCTTTGGACTGGAGCTTAAATACCCTATAAGCATGGTCTTGAGCAGTTCTGGGGGAAGAGTAGCTACTTGGCAGGCTTTATAAGGGTCAGGGTTTGGAGTGCAGGGCTGAGGCCAAGTTTCCAAGGGAACATATGGTATATAGTAATGTATTTCATACTGTAGCACTACATGAATTCACACTCTGCAGTAGCCCATTCCACAGGTAGGAATTCATGTTTAATAGTGTAACCATTACTTTTAAAAAACAGAATCATGTTTGGGGAGGCCATAGGCACAAGTTGGGAACCAGCACAGCATTAAGCTGCCTTCTCAATATTTGTGTTTGCACACCTATACAAATGATGCTTTCAGACTTAATCAGAGTAACCTTTCTTTTCACTGAATTTTGGTGAGTGCAGAGACTCATGGTGCTGTATATAAGAGACAAAGGAGTGCTTAGCCAAAAACAAGATATTCATGCTTTCCCTTCCTATACACTGGGGGGTTATGAAAGAGTGGGTAGGAATATAAGAACCAGAAGATAGGGGAAGGAGTGTCAAAGTACCTTTCTGGACAGGGCACAGTGGTTGCCATCATTTTACAGAAACTATGGATACCTGCTATAGGTCCACCCAGGAATGGTATCATTAACAGTCAGGTCTCGATAGAGGAAGGGATTTGGTGATCCTACCCCTCATTGCTGAGTTACTTGCTACTTATGGGTTTAGGGAGAGAAGTAGCCATTGCCTCTAGCAGTGGAGGCCCACAAAGCTCCCTTAGAAACACAGATGACCCTCATTAAACTAATTTAGACACAAATCAAAACCAAGAGTCATAAATCTGGAAAAAAAGTTGATAGGGAGAGTGGCATTTGGTAGGGACACAAGGAAGTAAAGACATGGTAGAGTAATCAGACTTCATTATACCCATGCACACATGAAATTGTTAATAAAATAAATGAAAAACAGTAAAAAAAAGAAAAGAAAGGTACAAAGTGAAATGAATCAATTTTGATTTCTACAAAAGGTGTTGTTGTAGCTATACTTTCTTTCTAAATGGATAAGCAATCTTAATTAGTTTAAAAAGAACTGGGATAGTTCTTTAATAAATAATTTCAAGTAGTTTCAATATATATCTCTAAAATGATATTATGAAGAGAAAAGTCTATAGCTTTAAACATTGTCAATAACATTTTTTGCTTTAAATCACTTCAATTTAATTTAAAATTAATTCTTTCCCTTGACAAGTATAATTTGATAATCATATCTCTGTACCAAAAACTTGGAATGATCCAAGAGAGATCATAGGGTGATCTTATGTCTTCTTGCAGTGTTAGTTTATGCTTTTTCCCCCCTAAAAGTTAATGTTCATATGTCCCTTCTTAAAGGTGTGATTTTTCTGACTGACTTAAGAATAGACAATAGCATAAATTCTTTGGTTCAGGGAGATTTTATGTCCCATAGTTTGGTTTTATAATACTGTGATTAATTAAATTTGTAAAGTGTTATAATAGAACAAAAGTAATTATGAAGAATCTGTCAGCCCCTGTTAAAATATTTCTTTTTTAATGTAGTTCTCAAAAATATTTCTTATAATAATTGTGGTGAAATAAAATATATATATTTAGAAATTTCTTTTTAGATGTAAAACATGTCTCAAGTGCATATTGCTACAAAGTAATATGCAAATAATTAATGAAAACATGAAAAATAAGTTTCTACCTTGCATTATGTGGATGGAAAATGAACCACCTGAGCTATAGATTTGTCTCATTGGAACTAGAATACAGATATGAGAAAACATATATTGGTGTTTGTGTGTGTGTGTGTGTGTGTGTGTGTGTGTGTGTGTGTGTGTGTGTGTACTGTTCTTTATATATGTTAGAAGATATAGAATATTGTGGAAACATTATGTACAAAACTTATATTTTAACTCCTTGAAGAAGCATGAGAAGTAGAATATAATTATCCCCTAGCACAAATCAGTGACTCAACAGCTTCATTTTACACAGAGAAGAATCTGTTTTCAATAAAAAAAGAAAAGAATTCTATTCATAATCACTGTTTAAAATACTTAAAAATAATTTTCTATGTTTATAATTCTATACTTTGGGGCTGGAATAATAAATAGTGTAAAATGTCTATACTGGGCATATATTTTATAGAGATTAAATGTACTTCAAATCAAAATACCATTGTCATTTTTCATGTTAATAGAAAAATTATGAAGTACAAAAATTAATTCAAAATGAATTAAATAGTTAAATATGAAATGAAATCTGAAAAGAAAACATACTGGAAATATCACATGAACTTAATCTGAGGCAATCTTTTTATATAGAACCTGAAAAGCACAAGTGAAAACAGCAATTATAGAAAAAGGAGAGTACAGTAAATGAAAAACATTCAACACAGCACACTGTAAAATCAATGAAATATGATGACAACCTACAGAATGGTAGAAGTTATCTTCAATCAGTATATCTGACATGGGGTTAGTATTTAATATGTAGATGTAACCAACCATCTTATTAAATAAGAAACACAGAACCAATGTAAAAGAGAAAGCCAAGAGGTCAGAGCTCAGAGCTAATATCCCACCCTTCCTCCTGCGATGCTCCTAGCTTCCCAAAAGAAAGCTACTTCCCATGTGTATGTCTTTAAATAGTCTTTCTGTTCTGCCTTCTCATTGGTTGTAAACCCAAACACATGCCTGCCTCGTCACTGCCTGTAAGTACAGCCCTCCAGCTCTTAAAGGCATATGTCTCCAATGCTGGCTGTGTCCCTGAACACACAGAGATCTATGGGATTAAATAAAGGTGTGTGCCACCACCGCCACGATCTTTCTATGGCTATAATAGCTCTGACCCCCGGGCAATGTTATTTATTAACATACAATTAAAATCACATTTCACTACAAATAGAATACCACCATACACAAAATACTAAAACTATTCAACAACAATTCAATCATTTAAAATATAGGCTAATCAATGGTTTAAATTGCTCAATATGGACACATTTTTAAAAAGCTCATTATCATTAATATTTGCTGCAGATGTGTTACAGTTTACATAACTTTTCCTTTAAATGGTTCTGAATTTTAAATTTCTATAATAATTTCTAATTGCCTAAAATGTATTGCTGATATTGAGTTAAATGTAATCAAAGCAAAAACAAGGAAGTAAGGTTAATCAAAATAATCTGGATCACTAGCAGGAAGTGTCTAATACTGCCAGAATACATCATTCTATATTTATTTATCACCTATATTTATTTATCACAGTAACTTCTCTTTGTAATTTTGTTACTTATTACAGGTTTCCAGTTCACTGCAAACTACTGAGTCATAAAGGGAGGCCTTAGGGAGAATTCTGTTTCTTTGAGATGATTCTGGGTAAGAGAACCATCCTCTTAAACTCAATTTGTTGGTTTATGAAGCTAGTTACTCTGGGTGTGCATATCTGTACTACTTACCAAATTTTCTCCTACATAGTTACAATCCCCAGTGTGGAGAGGTTATTGGCATTAAAAATGTGATATTTATAAAGGCCAATCTCATTCCTTAATGCAGCTTTAACAGAGTAAGTCTTTATCTTGATCTAAATGTATTCTCTTCCAAGACCCTAAAACAATTTACCTGGTCCCTGAATCTGTAATTTGGCCAGAGCTCAATGAAGATATCTTACATCTTAATTCAAAAATAAACACAGGGCAGTGTTGTTTATTGGATGATCTTCCAACAAAATGAATCATTGACACCTTTGGTAAATAGGTGTTGACTGTCAACTGCAGACCCTGTAGGGCTCCTATACTTCTTCTCCACCTATGTGGTCTCCTTCTGAGAGTCCTCACTGTATGTCAGTCAGTGTACCCAGAAGTGTGGCAGCTGGCTTCCAACACTTGAAGAGGTGTTAGGGCAGTGTAACCAACATGGCAGGTATATGGTTCCTCTAAGGAGGAATGTATCCTTCTGCTTGAAAAAATGTGCACCAAGAAATTGACATTTTCCCAGGAATTTCATGCTGTGGGAAGAATAGACTGTGTTGAGGGCAGCCAAGGGAAGAACTTGTTTCACAGAGAAAGAGTTACAGATTGTCAGACAGTCTTTCATAAAAGAGTTGAGCCAAGACAATGATGAGTGAGAACCCAACTTGAAAAGAACTGCTTAGTTGCACACACCTCTAAATTTCTTTTTCTATTGTACTCTCTTGTGAGGACCCCTAAAATAGATCTGGTTCACTGCATGTTTTCCTCCCTTTTCCACTCTGAGGACATTGAAGACACCTCATTTTTCAGCTATTCACCATTATGTTTTTTGTTCTATTTTGTTTGTTTGTTTTTAATGGCTTATTTGTGGTAGATAGCCAAGCTTGGCCTGTTGGCACACTGTTAGAACTGATGCTCCAACTTAATAACACCAATTTCTTGTTTCAAAGGAAGGGTCGCTTTGCATTCTTTTTTAACCCCTTGTAGTCTTAACTCAGGAGGAAAATCAAGCAGTATTCTTTATTAGCTCCTCAAACTATCTATTATATTTTTATATTTATTAATTTTATTTTGCCTGCATGTATGTATGTGAACCATGTGAATGACTTGGGCTCAAAAAGTCATGAGAGGCCATTGGGATCCCTGAAACTGGATCTGTGGATGGATGTGAGGTAAGATGTGGGTTCTAGGAACCAAATCTGAGTCCTCTAGAGGAGAGCCAATGTCCTTAGCCACTGAAACATCTCCCAGCCTCACGCATTATTAGTACTGGTGTTATTGTGATACAAACTGGTTAATAATGAGTTTAGTGTTTTATTTCTATTTTTCAAAAGGTTAAAGTGGAGAATAAAATTATTAAATTTCTTTACTTCTCACAATCAAGTCATGGTTAAAAAAGAAGTCTTTTTGTTTCATCTTAGTATACATATATAAGATGAATGCAAGTTCAATTCTCTCAGGAAAAGAAAAATCTGTATGTTGGAATTGCATCATCTTTTTGGATAGAGGCCACAGCTCATCCCCCACCCCCCAAAAAATAGGTTTTTGGAAACCAATGATTTAGAAAAAAAAATGGTATATGAAAACAGACCTGCTACAAGCCAGGAAGAAAAAGCTCTAAATTCAGTTATTTTCATGTGCTCAAAGATGTTGTACTCTTGTATTTTTAGATAGATCTAATGCCAGTAGGTATTTTTATGACTTTTGGGAACATGTTGGCACTCTTCTAAACACACACTGAGTACATTCTTCCCTCTCTCTCATGTGAAAATTTCATTCATAATGCTGCTCCTATACATCAATGATGGGAATTGACTCCACAACTGATATCCAATCATAGCATTAGAAATTTTACTGATGTTTCCTCAACTTAAACGTTTCAGTAATTCATGGTTTTCGTTGTTGTTTTGTTTTTTCCCCCAAATCTGCTCTCCCATTGAAGTTCCTCTTCAGAATCCCCATAGGACAACAAGAGCTGAACTGGGATATAGTTTGTATCTCTGTCTCTCACTATGCTCTATTTGTTTTGATGTAAAACTCAACCGTTCATCTCATAACATAGACCCCGAAACAGCAAAAATTAGGTCAATTTTGTTTACCATTGCATCACCGGTACATTTACACAGTACTGATGACTGATGTGCAATATATTTCAGTAAATTATTCACAAAAATGTTTTGATAAATTATTTTTAGTCATTCTTAATTCTGTGTTTTCTCATACAATCTTTAATGAACATATAAGTGCAAATTGAGTTCAGAAGTGCAGATGCAGGAAACATTTAAAAATTATTCTCCATTACTGAGGAGAATCAGAGTACAGTAAGTATTTTTAAGATCTAAAGAAAAAAAAGATTTCTGAAAAGAATCAGTTTTGATATAATTTTAGGTTTTTTTTTTTTTTTTTTGGATTCTTTGGGGACTGTGGAGGCTTTTTCCAAAACATAGTAGTAAATTCAGGGCACCTCTGAATTCATAGCACAAAAGGAGCCAGAACATTCTATATTCTGGTCACAGACTGAGAGAAATGACAAAATAACACACACACACACACACACACACACACACACACACACACACACTTTTTCCTAGCATTACAGACTGATACCTTGAGCTGGAGTAACAGGATATTTCAAGCTGCCCAGTGTAAGTGCTGGTGGTCTCAAATGATAAATTTTGATTAAAGAAGACACTAATACACTATTTAGATATAAAAATTGAATGAGATATTGACTCATAGAGAATGGCCAAGTGGCTTTTTTTCCCAGTCTCCTCTCTAGGAGCCAAAAAAATCACCCAGGATATTTTGAAAAATAAACTTTGTCTTTTATTCTTTAAAAAAAATTGAATGATACATACTGATCAATTGCTAAAATTCAAAGAAAACAGTATTCACTATCATATTTTACATTACAGCAGATACTGGATGCAATCCAAATGTGGGGGGAAAGTAACAATATCAGAAAATAATGTATGCTTTATAATATTCATTATGAATGTGTCACATCTGCAAGCATCTGTAAACTTTAATATTAGGAAAATAAAAATAATTTAAATGTTTTAAAGCATTATATATTACATAATGTATAAATAATACATACAGTGTTTCAAAACGAGCTAAAGCACAAATCTAATTAAACTCTCTGCATATATAAATTTCTTTAAAGATTAACAAAGAGTAATTACAATATTCTAGCTTAGGAGAGGAGTAAGAGTTGTCAGGAAGAATATGGTGAGTTTTGGACATGTGAATGTCCTCCTTTTATGTGGAAATACATTTGACAAAATAAATTAATGAAATGAAAATTAAACAATTGTGAATATATACACATAGCTCCCATATTAAAAATCTAAATATGAACCAATGACTAAAATGTATCAAGGGGCAAAAGATATGCATCATTTCAATTTGTTATTATTAGGTATTTCAAATGCAACCATTTGAAATAATGCATTAAGAACAACATTGACTCCAGCTGGAGAAATGGCTCAGCATTTAAGAGGATGTGGGTTCAATTCCCAGCACCCACATTGCAGCTCACAACTGTCTGTAACTTTAGTTCCAGAGGACCCAACAACCTCAGCCAGACCTACGCACAAGCCAAACACCAACGCACATAAAATAAATAAGTCTTTTTAAAAAATTTACCTCTGAGGCCTGTGGCAGCGGCCCGTGGAGGTAGACGGGTCCGGCGGCAGTGGCTGACAGGGACATTTAGGCCCAGCGGCAGCTGGCGGAGACATTCAGGCCCAGCGGCGGCCCACAGAGGTGTACAGGCCCTGCGGCAGAGATAAGCAGACGGAGGTGGACAGGACCGGCGGCGGTGGCTGACAGAGACATTCAGGCCTGGCGGCGGCCCACAGAAGTGGACAGGCCACGCGGCAGAGACAGGCGGACGCAGGTCGGCGACTTGCGGAGGTGGAAGGGCCCGGTGGCAGCGGCCTGTCAAGGACATACAAGCCCAGCGGCAACCAGCAGAGACGTGCAGGCCCCGTGGCGGTTCGCAGAGGTGGATGGGCCCGGCAGCAGTGACAAGCAGAGGTGGATAGGCCCGCGGCGGCAGCCGGCAGAGACATACAGGCCCATTGGCCGCCCACAGAGGTAGACAGACCCAGCGGCAGCTGACAGGGACATACAGGCCCAGCGGTGGAGACAAGTGGACGCAGGTGGGCCTGTGGCGGTGGGCCACAGGGGTGGACAGGCCCGGGGACGGAGAGGGGCGGACACAGCTTGGAGCGGGGACGCCCCTAGCCCCAACACCTGGGGAAGAGGGTATCTCCGTGGGTTGGAACCAGGGCGAGTCTGGACACTCTGTCTGGGGACAACCCAGGGCCCAACTGCTGATCCTGTGAAACCCAACAACTTAGAGGTGTTGGTGAGACTATCCTGCTCAGCTGAAACCCATCTGGGAGAGGATTCAGATGCCTACAGTTTGAAGTCTGAAGAAACAAGATCAGCTGAGGAGTTGACAAATGAACAAAACGTGACCTGGGAACACAGAAGAAGGCGCTACCCAGCCACTAAACCAGATCACCAGAATCATAAGTATATAATTCACCAACTGAAATCAGCTGTCCCTGAAGAAACAGCCCAATAGCACCAATTTAACCAAGAACCCCTACTAAACCAAGACTAAAAATTAGAACAAGAGAGGCACTCTCAGACACAGACACCACCTGCACCGCACAGAGGAAAAGATGAGTAGACGCCAGTGCAAAAATACAGGCAACAACATAAAGACCTATATGGCAACATCAGAACCTAGTGATTCTACACCTGCAAGACCTAAACATACCATGACAGAAGAAACAGAAGAGATCAACCCTAAAAATGACTTTAAGAAGATGATAGAGGCCCTTAAAGAAGAAATAAAACATTCCCTCAATGAGGAAATAAAAACTTTCCTTAAAGAGGAAATGAAAAACTACCTTAAAGAGGAAATAAAAACTTTCCTTAAAGAGGAAATGAAAAACTCTCTTAAAGAGGAAATAAAAACTTCCCTTAAAGAAGAAATGAAAAACTCCATTAGAGAGGAAATTAAAAACTCCCTTAAAGAAATGGAAGAAAAAACGAACAAAAAATGGGAAGAAATCAAATCAAGCCAAGAAAAAGCAATTAAACAGATGAAAGAAACATTCCAAGATCTGAAAAATGAATTTGAGACAATAAAGAAAACACATGCTGAGGGAATGCTGGAAATAGAAATCCTGACAAAACGAACAGGAACTACAGAAACAAGCATAACCAACCGATTGCAAGAGATGGAACAGAGAATCTCTGACACTGAAGACATGATAGAGAAAATAGATTCGTCAGTCAAAGAAAACACTAAAGACAAAAAAGTCATAACACAAAACGTCCAGGAAATTTGGGACACCATGAAAAGACCAAACCTAAGAATAATAGGGATAGAAGAAGGAGAAGAATACCAACTCAAAGGCACAAAAAATATATTCAACAAAATTATAGAAGAAAACTTTCCTAACCTAAAGAAAGAAATACATATGAAGATACAAGAAGCTTACAGAACACCGAATAGGCTGGATCCAAAAAAAAAGTCCCCTCGCCACATAATAATCAAAACACTAAACACACAGAACAAAGAAAAAATATTAAGAGCCGCAAAGGAAAAAGACCAAGTAACATATAAAGGTAAACCCATCAGAATAACACCAGACTACTCAATAGAGACTATGAAAGCTAGAAGATCATGGACAAATCTCATGCAGACACTAAGAGACCACGGATGTCAACCCAGACTATTATACCCAGCAAAACTCTTAATCACCATAGGCGGAGTAAGCAAAATATTCCAGGATAAAACCAGATTTAATCAATACCTGTCTACAAACCCAGCCCTACAGAAAGCACTAGAAGGGAAAATTCAACCCAAAGAAGCTAAACACATCCATGAAAAATCAAGCAATAGATAATCCCACAAAACATACACCACAGAAGAAACAAGCTGGTGTAGCTATCCTAATATCTAGAGAAAAAGGATGTTTCAAAAGAGAAGAAGTCTTGTGGCAATGTCTCAGTGGTCCAGGTAACTACCAGAACTCGGAAAAGTTGGTTGAATTTGGGATTGACTGGGAGGCCAAAGATTTAAAAAGCAGAAGATTCTCTCAAGACACAAGTTGTGTGATAATAGTGTGTTTTGTGTGTGTGTGAATGAGAATTTGTAAATGTTGAATTCTAGGCTTCGACAATCATTGTCAGTGCAGATTAAGCTGCAAGTATTTATGCTTTAAAATTTAAATTATAAAGCTAGTTACGTCTTTCTAACAACTAGTTTTAATGTTTATGAGCATATTTTACCTACATTACCTTTTCAGGATGTTGAGAAAGATGCATCACAAGCAAAGGCTGGAGGCTGGGGGCTAGATGGTTTTGAAGAAGAGGTCTTGGTGGACTCTTTCATAGAGCAAAGGGAAGCAATGCCTTCTGGGAAATGAGCTAAGTTTTAATCTAGTCTTTAGGATTAGAAGTCAAAAACAAAAATATTAAGGAAAGGAAAACCTAATTGATCTTTGAAGTATTGTTATATGAAATTGAGTGGGACTTTTGAGGCCTTTCTTCCAGAAAACAAGGACTTGGTTGTCAGGCCTATATTAGGCCTAAACCTTGGTGCCATGTAGTTGTACTTAAATCATTTCAATGGAAAGTGTCTTAGTGATTGGAACTTCTAGTGCAGTTTGGAGTTCTTCCATTTGAAAAATGTGATATTTGCATAGGATTGTTTGAATCTTGTTTTCTAGTCCCTCCCCATCACCACCCTCATAGTCTGAAGGTAGATTTTTCTCTTGATAAAGGAACAAAAAAGGTGAACATCTTGTTTGTAAATAGGTATCTAGTAACTAGTGGTAAACCTGAAATGGTAGAATTCTTTAAAGCCTAATTCTAGATAGCCTTAAGAAAATATATCTTAATTACTTTTGAACCTGTATTCACCTTGTTTTTTTCAAATATCTTAAGTTATATTTTCTTTTTCAGAGCTGCTTCTTATTTGGGGCTACTTTTTTTTTTAATTGAGGCATAATTTATAAAAGGGTATATTGTTTTGATGAGACTTTTTTTAGAGTTACTTTTTAAAGTCATGAGGTCAACAACTTGGACTACTATGCATGTAAGGGCTAATGCAAATTAAAGCCCAAGTTGACCTCCAGCAGCAGTTCATTCTATGTTGACAGTGAGAGAACACTTTGCCTGTTAGGATACTGTTACTCGTGGACTGAAATGCTGAAGAAACCCCTCCCCCTACTTTGTTTTTTTGCAAAAATCAAGGTATATTCTAGGGTTTCCTGGTTGACCTCAACAGATAAACTGAGATGATAGTCTTAGTTCAGAAATGATCTGAATGTAGATTTACAGTCTACGTGTACAGCTGGCTAAGTGAGATCGCTTTCACAGTTCTGCATGTATCCCATCGGCTCCCCATTAGTCACTGAACTCTTAAAACTGGTATTGTAACATTATTACAATGTTTTGCGCCAATTTTATAAACTTTACAGTACAATATGTGTTCCTTTTCTGAGGCAAACCAAAGGTATATTTCTCAAGGTTCTGCTGCTATCAGCAGTGTTGATGGAGGATTTTTTATACATTTGTAATAGATAGAAATAAACCAGAAAAAAAGAAGAAAAAAAAAGTGGTGGAGGAAAAGGTGAACACTGCAAGAATACTCAAAAGGGCTGAGAGTTGCAAACGCCAAGATTGGCTTTGCATAGTAAATGGAATAGAACAGCTCTGAACTATAGCTTACTTTTCCTGGTTTGGTCTGACAGAATGATTGAATGCTTTTGTACAAAAATCAGAGCCTTAAAAACAAGGATTTGGTGAGATTGTAAAGTGGTGTGCCACTTTGGCAAAACAGTCTGGTGGTTGGTCAAAATGCAAAACATTGTTACTCTGTTACTCAACAATTCTACCCTTAGGAATATAACCTCAAACTACTGAAAATGTGCACCTATGAAACATGTACATGAAGGTTTACAGCAGTGTGTTGCTAATAGTAAAAAAGTTAAAACAACTCAAATAGCTATCAAATACTGGAGAGAAATAAAATGTGGCTTATTCATACAATAGAATATTATTAAGACATAAAAATGAATGAGAAACTGACAGATCAAATGACTTTGATGAACCTTCATAATTTCATTTGTAGATCTTTCCATTTCTAATTTATAAATACATTTGGGGTTATAAATTATAAATGTACTGCCTCCTGTCAACATTGTATACTTCTATTTGATGATTTCTGTGTCAAATATTATATGGAAATGTTTCCAAGTATTTTCTGTATTAACTGTGAATGAATAGAACAAAATAAATTGCCTGTGATGGAAAAAAAAAAAATTTACCTCTTTAGACATAGGAATTGGATTAAAACTTTTATTAATGTACATCAAGCATAATAAATTGTTGGGTATTTAAAATAACATTCAGAACTTTTCATTAACTTTATTAAATATGATATTTTAAATGATTTCAGCAGCATATAACACATTTTCTTTTCAGAACTTAATGTGTGTGTTTGCAAGAAAGAGAGAAAGAAAAAGGGAGATATCATTAGTGAGTGACTTAACAGTTAGATGGTTTCAAGGACAGACAGTCAAAAGTATATCTGCTTATTTGTCTGAGTCTAGTGTTAATGGTTGTATATCTGCAAATTAATATTTGTTTACATGTTTAGTGGTAAAAGTCAACATCAACTTCATTATGAATTAGATAACATTGAACATGGCCTCTAGTTTCTTAATGTATGCACCTGAAACCTGCCTGGGGATTACTGAGCAAGGTGACCTCACAGCATTGCTACATAATTGGCTCTCTCCCTGCCTAGGAAATTTCACCTTTATTACCTCAGCATGAAACTTTTCCATCTCCTAGCTCATCAGAAATGACTTACCCATAAGTTTGCTATCTGTTTGCTTCATGCATCTTCAAAAATGATATGCTATTAAAACAAAAATGAGAAATGTATTTTTCATGTACTTGATTTAACTATATCTCTACTGATTGTGATTAGAATCACACATAAGTCATTTGTTCCTATTGCCCTGCCATAAGTGCAGCTTGATGGGAGCAGTTATATGACACTGATCAGGTTATATTCTTAGACAGCTTCAAAGTAGGACAACATCCCAGAACAGGACAACATTGTCTTACAAGTAAACCCAAAGTCATAACCTTTCTGCAATCAAAAGTTTTAAGGCAGTTTATAGTTCCTTTTCCATCGAGCTATTCTTATTTTCTATCACCCATCCTTACTTTGGTTCAAATTAAAATGAACAATGAAAATGTGATATAATCACAGGACATTTAGAAGAGTGTGATTGGCTGGAAGAGCAGCAAGCATATACAGCTCTATAGCTGCTTTTATATGTGGGCTTTTTTTTTTTTGGGGGGGTTTTTTTGAGACAGGGTTTCTCTGTGTAGCTTTACGCCTTTCCTGGAACTCACTTGGTAGCCCAGGCTGGCCTCGAACTCACAGAGATCCGCCTGCCTCTGCCTCCCAAGTGCTGGGATTAAAGGCGTGTGCCACCACCGCCCAGCAGGCTTTTTTAAAGTAGAAAATAGCTAATGAGCCTAAGGGAGATTTTGCCTATCAGAATACAAAGGTGAAAAATGCTAGTAATCCAAAATTTATTTTATATAAGATGCTCATGATTCTATATTAAATTATTATATTTCAGTCTATAATTGCAATTATTTGAAAACTATCAAGGAATAAAGTTCTGAAAAGATCAATAAGCATATGCCTTAGACATGTTAAAAATCACCTTTGTATCTACTCACATCCCTAAGAATAAATTATCTTTAGATTACACATGTGATTTTTTATAGATCAACGTTTTGACCAAGCATTGAGATAAAATTCTATCCTCATTCAGTTTCCACATATCCATTTGTATAATTAGTTTTTCTATTTTAATGCTGATTACTTGGGAATAGTTTGAGCAGCCACTGGGTTTATTTCACTTTTTTTTTTCCTGTACTCATTCTATATCATCCCCAAAATCTTATTGATGCTAATTTCTAGAACTTCTCTGGAAAGTAGCATTATATTTTCCATTTTTATGAAAATATTGAGATAAAGACATTGATCTCATATAACACTGTGTAATCTGTTTTAATTGGTATCCCTAACTAGAACTCTGCTTGAACTGAGGAATTTGTATTTATTAAGTACAATTCTTTGGTTAACTTCTTTCATCATAGCATCCTAAAATCAGAAGTTTAACAATCTCTGACCTCTTTCAATGATACATATTACCATTTAATGTTCTTTTACAAAGGCCAGAAAGAACTGTGCAACCATATCTCCCGCAACTGCTTCCTGACAATGTTCTCATTCTCTAGTTATCTTTAAGTCTTTTTTAGTATAACAATTTACCACGTGTTTCTTGCTGGGGACTGGTGGTGCAGTGTAACTGAAAGTTTTCCTGTGTCCTGCCTGGTCCCACAGCCACTCAGACCCATGTAAACACACAGAGGCTTACATTATTTTTTAACTATATAGTCTATGGCAGGCCTCTTGCTAGCTAGCTCTAATATCTTAAATTAACCCATTTCTGTTCATCTATGTTTTTCCACGTGTTCTGTGGCTTATCAGTCTTCTGGCATGTTGTTCCTTGGATGGCAGTCTGGTGTCTTCCCACCTCTCCTTTCTTCTTCCTGTCTCTTATGGGATTTCCTGCCTGCCTCTAAACTGTCTTGCCATAGGATAAACAGCTTTATTTATCAACCAATCAGAACAACACATATTCACAGCATACAGAAAGACATCCCACAGCACTTCCCCTTTTCTTTCTAATCAAAAAGGAAGGTTTTAACTTTAACACAGTAAAATTATATATAACAAAACAGTTATCAAGCAAGAATAGACAGTATCTGGTCTATTTGTATTTGGAAAATTCAAAGAAAATATTCCATTTATTTTATATTTGTGTGTCTAAGTTTTCATATCTAACTTATATTTTATCATTACCAAGGAAAATTACATTTATAACTATTTAGCCTTCAACTACATCAAAGACCTCAGAAGGATATAATATTATCTAAGTAAATAGGAAAAGCATTGTAAGCAACTTTCAAAATTATGGTAATGATAGAGACAGCTGCCTACCTGGATAGTCATCCAATGTTTCTCTGAAATGGTGGGGCATCCATCTTCAACCCATATGCCTAGAGTCTCCCAGTTCCTTCTCTCTGTGTCGTGTAGAATATCTGGCAGTCTCCTCTGTGAAGCAGGAACCTGAAGAACCATCTTACCTTGCAAAGTTCAATGGTCACTTTCCGATGGGTCTTGCATGTCCAGTCATTACAACATTTTGTCAAGCAGTCCAGGCAAGAACAGTTTCTTGCCCAAATGGCTATTTTTGCCAAGAAGAAGATAAACTCCATATGAAGGTCTTTGACACCCATCTTTCTCTATGAAGTAAATTGGTACTTCCAGGAGCAGGTATGTCTCATTGTCCAGGAAAGTCTAAGTTTTTAAAACATTTTAAATGCCATATTCTGTAGGTCTTTGAAGTATTTGAAGATTTCCTACCTAATTGAAATTTATCTCTATATACACGTATAAAACTAAACTAACATGACTATGTTTGATTATCATAGATGACTAATTATTAATCTGTATTTTCAACTATACACTACAATTTCAAAGAAGTTATACAAAAAATACTTTAAAAAGAGTAAAAATATACATACAATATAACAAAATTAATTTTAAATTTGTATCATAAATTTCTGTGTAAAATCCATAGAAATGTAAAACATTTTTAAACAAGTTGTTGCTCTTTAAAAGTAGGTTCAATAATCTACCCTTTTGTCCAATCATATCTATATAGTCCCCTTTTCTTCTTCAGAAAGAGATTGCATTTATAATCAACCTCCTTTAAATAAAAATAAACATTTGTAAACAATATTTTGGGAATTTGGACATAGCTTCTCATATTACTTCCTGTTGCATGGGGGTGCTGGCAGTCTAATGGGGGTCCTGAGAAAATTAAGAATTATGGTCTAGTCCTAACTGGAGCAGTCTGTGATGCTGTGTTGTCTGAGCAAGGTGCCTTAAAGCTGATATGGATGTGGGAGCATCTGGGGAGACTTCTCAGGGGGTCTTTCTTGATCAAAACATATTAGCCTGGAAGCAATCCACAGGTTCTCATCTTCTGTGGAAACAAAAGCAGAACGTCTTTTCCAAAGCAACATATCCTTAGACAAATTTTGAAGTCAAAATACCTTTAAAAAATATATTCTGGTTTAACTCAGCAGATTTTACAATCTTTCTGTAGTTAAAAATCCCAAAGACAATATAATCCAGACTCTCTGTGTGATTTCCATCTTTGCATGGCTTAGCTTTTGTATTACTTTACTGTCTCTTTAAATACTTTAATTTTTAAATATCTATTTCTCTGTATAACTGTCTATATTCCTTTTTCTCCCTCTTTCAAGTCTATGTATATTTTTTAAACATATTGTAAATTATTTAGAGGTTTATTCTGTCTGAATCTGTCTTATTGTGAATCTATCACTTTAAACTGTGACATGGCTAGGACA
Source organism: Peromyscus maniculatus bairdii (assembly GCF_049852395.1). Lineage (NCBI taxonomy): Eukaryota > Metazoa > Chordata > Mammalia > Rodentia > Cricetidae > Peromyscus > Peromyscus maniculatus. The sequence continues at coordinate 24,018,839 of NC_134862.1, read as the reverse complement.
GAAATGGCAGCCTTGGCTCTTGACTCCACCCACCTCAGCTTCCCAACATGGTGGAGGTAACCAGCTCTGGGAGCCATGTTCTCAACCACCTTTGGGAGGCAGTGGGTCTATGACTCTATCTAGGAGCATGTAGCCCAGAAACCTCTTTATTTTATTATTTATTTATTTGTCTATCTATTTATTTATTTATTTATTCATTGTTTATTTATTTATTTGTCTGTATTAGCAAAAGCTATATCCACCATGCATCATGATGCATAGCTTGGAGACTCCTCTGTGCACAGTGGCAGGAATCCACCATGCTGCACTCAAGCCCATATGTCATGAACCCGCCATACTTGGTGTCTCTATATCTCAGCCCACATGAGACATGAAGGACATGAAGTAGAGAGCAGTTTTTGGCTCCATTATTGTGTGTTTAGAAACCCTTTTTAAATTCTTTTAGGCTTTATGGAAATTTGAGAGCCCCACATTGAGTACCAAATGCCCTTGTAAGTTTTCTTGTGTCCTGCCTGGTCCCACAGCTGCTCAGACCCAAATAAACACACAGAGGCTTGTATTATTTACAAACTGTATTATCTGTGTCAGGCCTCTTGCTAGCTAGCACTTTTATCTTAAATGAACCAATTTCTATTAATTTATGTTTTGCCACATGTTCAGTGGCTTACTGGTCTGCTGGCATGATGTTCCTTGAGTAGCAGGATGGTGTCTCCCTATCTCTCCTTTCTTCTTCCTGTCTCTCTCTTGGATTTCCTGCTTGTCTCTAAGCTGCCTTGCCATAGGACAAACAGCTTTATTTGTCAACCAAGTATAACAACACATATTCACAGCATACACAAAGATATCCCACAGCGTGCTGTGCTATAACTTCAGCCGATTGAGCATCTGAGGCCATAATTTTCAAGGATGATCTTGGCTATAGAATAAATTAAAAATATATTGGACACATTAATGAGATCCTGTTTTAAAATAAATTTGTAGCATGAATCCTAATTGGTCTTAATAAAAACCTGGAGACAGACATCCAGGTAAATGCTGAAAGATCAGGGAGACAAAGATACAAGCCATGGCCACCACACACCTCACCAGCTCCTCAGTCAAAAGGGAAGGAGCTCCTGTTTTTTCCTGTCTTTTATTTCTTTTCCCCACCTAGCCATATCACCTCCTGTCTCAAACTCCCTAGTGCCAGAATTAAAGGCATGTGTGTCTCCTCAAGTTCTGGGAGCAAAGGCATGAGATCCTAAGAGCTGGGATTAAAGGTGTGTGCCACCACTGCCTGGCCTCTATGGCTAACAAGTAAGTGCCTTAGCTCCACACTCTGATCTTCAGGCAAAATATCACCACAGAAAATGAAAGGTAAAGGGTGGAGAGAGGGAGGGAAGGAGGTCAGGAGGAAGAGAAGAAGGAAGCAAAGAAGGAAAAAAGACAGGAAAGAAGGAAGCATGGGAGGGAAGAAGGAAGGGGAGAATCAAAGAAAAGAGAAAAATTAGAAAAGAAAATAAAAAGGGTAGATAACTGAAGCCCAGTGGTAGAGTACTGTCTAGCATGCATGGTTCCCAGGGTTCCTAGTTCAGCCAAACAAACACAAAAAGAATAAACAGTGAAAACAGCTTTCTAAAATATATTTTCTTACCTACCTAAATATTTTTAATCCTATTACCAAGTTAAATGTCCACATTTTTATTATTTTTTTCTTTTTTAATAGATTTATTTATTCATTCATTTTTTTTTTATCCTGTCCACAGTTTTGCTTCCCTCCTCTCCACTCAGGCCCTCTCCTACTACTTCCTCTCTGACACCCATCCCCTCCATTCTTCCTCACTTTCTCTTCAGAGAAGGTCAGGTCTCCCATGGCATGTCAAGTTGCAGGAAGATTAAGAACCTCCCCTTGCATGAAGACTGGGCCAGGAAACACCTTATGAGAAATAGTGTTCCATTGGAAGACCAGGCTACACAACTGTAACACATATGCAGAGGGCCTGGGTCCGTCTCATGCAGGCTCCCTGTTGTCACTTCGGGCTCTGTGAACCCTTAGTTGATTCTGTGAGTTTTCTGGCTTCTAAAATCCTTCTCCCCCTCTTCTACAGGATTTTCCAAACTCCACCTAATGTTTGGCTGTAGGTTTGCATCTGTTTCTGTCAGTTACCAGATGAAGCCTCTCAGATGACAATTGGGCTAGACACCAATCTGATCACAGGAGACAGCTGGTTCAGGCTATGTATTCACTATTGCTAGAGTCTTAGCTGGGGTCATCTTTGTAGCTTCCTGGGAGATTTCCATGTGCTAGGATTTTTCATGATCCCCAAATGTCTCCCTTTCCAGTAATCTTTTTTTATTATTCTCCCTCTCCACTGCCCTTCCCCTCAACATGATCACTCCTATTCCCATCTCCACCTAACCTCAGTCCACTCAAGAAATTTCTTCTATTTCTACATTCCCAGGGAGAGTCCAGAATCCCCCCTTAAATCCTCCTTGTTACCTAGTCTTTCTAGGTTTGTGGATTGTAGCCTGGTTATCCTTTATTTTACAGATAATATATTAGTGAACACATACCATGTTTCTCTCTCTTGGTCTGGGTTACCACACTCAGGATTATTTTTTCTAATTCCATCCATTTACTTTCAAATTCCCTGGTGACCTTGTTTTTAACAACTGAGTAATACATTTTCTTTATCCATTCTTAGGTTGAAAGACATCTACGTTGTTTCCAGATTCTAGCTATTACAAATAAAGCTGCTATGAACACAGTTGAGTAAGTGTCCTTGTAGTATGATGCAGCATCCTTTGGGTAAACACCCAAAGTGCTATACCTGGATCTTGGTAGATTGATTTCCAGTTTTCTGAGAAACCACCCTACTGACTTCTGAAGTTGTTGAACAAGATTACACTCCCATCAGCAATGGAGGAGTATTCCCCTTGCTCCACATCCTCTCCAGCATGAGCTGTCACTTGTGTTTTTGATCTTGGCCATTTGGTCAGGTATAAGATAGAATCTCAGAGTCATTTTGATTTGCATATCCCCGATAGCTAAGAATGTTGAACATCTCCTTAAGTGTTCCTTGGCTATTGTTGATTCCTGTTGAGAATTCTCTGTTTAGATTTGTACCCCTATTTTTTAAATTGGATTATTTGGTTTTCGATATTTAGTGTCTTGAGTTTTTTATATATTTTGAAAATCATCCTTCTGTTGGACCTGGGGTTGATGAAGATTTTTTCCCATTCTGTAGGCTGCTGTTTTCTCCTATTGATGGTATCCCTTGCCTTACAGAAACTTTTCTATTTGATGAGGTTTCATTTATTGTCAATCTTAGTGCTTCTGCTATTGGTATTCTGTTCAGGAAATTGTCTACTGCACCAATGGATTCGAAATTATTTCCCACTTTCTCTTCTACCAGATTCAGTGCATCTGGATTTATGTTGAGGTCTTTGATCCATTTGCACTTCAGTTTTCATTTTTAGAATCATTAGATAATAGCTTCCAAATCATCTTTCTCTTGTGACCTAAAAGCCTCTGAAACTCTCTTTCATGTGTATCTAATACTGAACTTTTTCTTTTAACAGTCAACAATGAGGAGATTTTTGAGGCTCCATTTCCTCATAAAAGATTGCTTCCTTTATAAAAATAAAAAAAACAATTATTTCTCTACAGCTTTGTGTTTGTTTATTTCAGAGAGCTTTTTCTAAGTCATCTGATCTTCACAGGTAGGCTAGAAACCAAATCAGTACTACAGTTTGTATGTTTTAGTGACATTTCTTACTGCTATGACAAAGTAAATTGTAAAGTGTAATATTCATTATGTCATCCAGTAAGGAAGCAGAAATATTGACCAGGAAATGGGGCCAGGCTGAAAAGTGTCAAAAGCCATTGCCAGTAATCTTCTGATGAGACAACTACTATAGGTCCTACATTCCCCACTTCTTCCAATGTGGAAACTACTACAGTTCCTACAGCCTCCCCCAACAGCACCAGCATCTGTGGAACAAGAGGTCAAACAGATCAGCCTCTAGGAGACAACTGACATTCAAAGGACACACTGACTATGGTAGTTGTATGTGGAATGCCAGAACTCTGGAGACAAAGGCTAGAAGATCAATGTAAATTCAAGTTCATTCTGAACTTAATAGTGTGCTCCAGGCCTACTAAGATTATAGAGTGTTATGTAACTCAAAAATAAATATAAATATGTAATTAAATAAATAAGCACTAAGAAATGTTTAAGCAGTATAGTTCAGTATATAATAATTTTCCAGATTACAGTAAAGAGCTTCATATACCCCCTTTCCTGAAACAAAGACATAACTCAAGTAGAACCAATATACATTAGTGATAAGCCACATCTTTCATATCTGAATGAAAATCTTGGCTCTAAGCGGCTTCTATACCCACTTAATTGAGTCTTACCATGACATGTAAATAAAATGAATCACTGATTCTAAGAAAGTAACAATAGCTTAGCTTTGGCCAATTGCAGGCTGTCTACTGATCACACCATGTCTCTATAAAGCAAGTGATGACTACTGGCAGTCAGTCTTTGTTTCTCCATGCCAGTTCCTTTTACTCTTACTTTAGCTATAATCTGTACATTTCATGGGGTGGCAAATTCTAACTATTATTGATAAGGAATACAGTCCAATGGCAGAAACTCCCTACAACTATCCACTTAGCTTGATCTATCTCTGATCAGGATAAGTGTGCTTCAAGAAAGAAGAAACCTGTCTACTCAGTTTCCCAGAAAACGAGATAGTATCTTAATGTGAAGGGCTGAATCCTATCATATTTCATTCTGTCCTGTCACACTCAAAGATGCAAAATTACTAGTGAATTCACATCATGTTCCTTATTTGCACACCAAAGTACAGTGCAAATATCAAGTGCAAGTTAATGTCTCCCCAGAGCCTATGGGTAGGTGTGCACTTAAGACTGTGTTTAGTAACCACTTCCTATGCCTTCTACTAATAGATGTATGAAAGTAGTATGAGCAAGGTATGACATACATGTGCTGTATTATTCCTTAGCTTAGCCAAGACTAAATCTATTTTTAAAATCATGTGGAAAAACATTAAATCTGTGACAAAGGGAATCAGGAGGAAAATATTATATAATTGCAGTGAGGGAGATTATTGCTCTAAAGGTATGTATGTTTTAAAGCTGAAAAATAAATGAATTTTGATTTTTAATATAGAAAGGAAGAGCAGAAACATTAAAATTACGAGGACCCGGAAAAAATTCTTTTTTCAAAGATAATAAAAACATTGCCTATTATTACAAGGTGTTATTTTCTTGAACACTAAATTCATTTTCATAAGAACCAGTGTTATGAATCAAATACTCTCCTCCTGCAGTCTGGAAAGAAGTGGCCAATTATTTACTCTCTTGAGACCAAAACACAGTTGGATAAAGGAAGCAATATTTCACATCCTTGAGGATTCCTATCCCAGGCTTGCCAACATAACCACTCAATATGAATTGTAGACTGATAAGGTAATTATTCACAGGTGCAACCTGTGACCTTTACAACCTTCTTAGTTACTAAAGGTCCTTCATTTTAGTTTATTACATTTTTTCATTCTAAGTAGAGGAACATTATTCATGTGAATGGAAACCACTCATTACATAAAACAATCTGTAAGAAGGTATAGTGTCTGAGTAACTTATGGTCTGTTTGGAGATATAAATGAAGTGAAATCTTTGAAATGAGTTTCATGTTTCCAAATTGTAAATCAGACTAGCATTCATGTAAGGAATATGTGTCCAATAAATTATCACATAATAGGTTAATATATTTCCAAAATTCATAATACATACACTTCTCATTTAAATTGGACTGAGAGTACTACTATTTTAGAGAAGTGTGGTGGTATTGTGTTCCCTAAAATATTGTGTACCCTAATAAACTTACCTGGGGTCAGAGAACAGAAAAGCCACTAGATACTTAGGATAGGCAGTGGTAGCACACGCCTTTAATCCTAGCATTCCAGAGGCAGAAATTCATCTGTTCAAGGATACAGCCAAGCATGGTGACTCACGCCTTTAATCCCAGAAAGCGAGCCTTTAATCCCAGGGAGTGATGGTAGAAAGCAGAAAGGTATATATGGTGTGAGGACCAGAAACTAAAAGCATATGGGTGGTTAAGCATTTGACTGGTTAAGCTTTCAGGCTTTCTAGCAGCAGTTCAGCTGAGATCCATTTGGATGAGGACTCAGAGGCTTCCAGTCTGAGGAAACAGGATCAGCTGAGGAAATGGCGAGGTGAGGAAGCTATGGTTTATTCTGCTTCTCTGATCTTCCAGTGTTCACCCCAATACCTGGCTCAGGTTTGATTTTATTAATAAGACCTTTTAAGATTCCTGCTACAGAGCAGTATTTTAATTTATGTGCCAGTACATTACAAATAACTGTACAGAAACAAAATCAAAAGTAAACATGATGTTTTGCCAGGTAGAGAAGTGTCTTTATTTACTCTTAGATTTTATCATATTTGACTTCTTTGTGAAAATAACTGTTCTGTTCAAATATGCTCTACAAATTTTGTTTCCTGTCAGAATTTCCTGAGCAAATTCAGAGAAGGACAAAGGCTCATCTATATTAATCTTGTTCATCTATAGAAAGGCAGGACTGGTGGAGGGTACCATTTAGACACAGACCACTCCTGGACAGTTGCTGAACAGAGAATACATAGATTCCATGTGAGGAAGCAAGTACTATTAATCCCTAAGGGGCTTCTGAGACAGCCTTGAATTCCTGACATTACTGGTACTTATTTCAGGGTAGAGTTCTTGTCCTCTACTCTACTTTCATTCTATACATGTAACTTGAATTTTCAAAAGAAAATGAAAAGTAACAAGATTTTCTCAAAATATTTTTGAATAGAAGATAATTGGATTTTGGATGATTTGCCTTAATATTTTCTAATTTCCTAAAACTAGGCAACTGTATTTTATAAAGATGTAAAATATTAATTTTAGTGGTTTTAGCTGTTTTTTAAGTTTAAAAAGATTTAACATTTCAACAAAATATTAAAAATATACTAGTTTACTTCATCAATTTTTTTTAAAAAAAAGTAAAAATCAAGATATTTTCTTTTCTCAGTGCTGTATTTTTCTATGACTAGATTTCCATATACTTCTAATTCTCTAGTTTAGAAATGTGTTGCATTTCATCATTTTTTCTCCTATGAGGTTAGTTTGAAGGTTGCACTACTTTGAAAATATCTAAGCACTTAATGAATTTTATGCTCTCTTAAAAGCACATTTATTTAAATTTTACATTTAATTTTTTCATATATATCTATGACTGAACTTGTTTTTCTTTTAAGTAGCAACAGTTTGAGTCAATATGCTAAAAGTGATTTATATATCTTAAATTACATTTCTTTCCTTTCAATTTACTTTACAGTGATCTGCATTAAGCAGCCAACATTGTTTTCCCCTAAAATTTTTCAAATGCTTAACATTTGTAGCAGAATTTAAATTTTACCTGTAATCTGAAATGTTCTTTTCTTGACCTTATTTTGAAACATTCTAGATGTTTGTCTTATATTCCAGTTGTTTAAGTTTCCAATTCTAAAATTGGCTAGTTATTTTTATTTGTGTTTTTCTTTATCCCTATTCAAATATTTTGTGAATCATCTCAGTATTAGGTAATTCAAGATTACTTTCCATCTGCTGTAAAGTCAGAAAATTATTCTTTAATGGTAACATATCATTTCCAATTAGAAATAAAAGTGAAGAGGGTTATATTTGTTGTACTAATTTAAGATCTTGTATAAGCTGTTATGGTCCCTGGGTGAGAAAAAAAAAAAAAAAAGACCAGAAACCTACAAAATCCTTTCATCCAAGTGATCTAATAATAAGACAAAGCTCATTCTGTTACAAAAATGAGAATTGGCATGGATTACTCTCAGTTTTTAATTGATTTGGTTTCTTCCATTCACTTGAAAAGGACCTGACTCTGTTCCCTCCCCTCATCTTGCAGCTTCATTTACTCTTGCTTTCTACTCTGTCCTTTTGTTTGCAAATGCAGTTCTTACAGATCACTAGAGCTCGGCTGTGCACAATACCTATTTTTATTTATGTATAGCTGCCTTACAACTGTGAATTACAGGACAGCAGGAATGGAATAATAATGGACTCATTTGCAGTGAAGTGGGCTCATTATCATGCCAGCTGCTGATATGCTCCAGCCCTGACTTCTTCTCAGCAAACAAGGTCCCAGGAGAAAGTCTTCAGTCTGGCTAAAGAAAATAATACTGCATTGTACACGTCTCTTGAAATCTGGCACTTATTGATTTAATGATAATAGTACTTTAAGGAAAACTATATATTTGTTTTTTCAATGGTAGCTGCTTTTTTAATGTGTGTGTGTGTGTGTATACCTCAAAAGTAAATTGTTACCATTTTTGCATAAGCTAGATTTAATATTGAATAGAAATTATATTTGAAACATGAACCCCAGGATTAACATAGGTTTCCACAATATCCATATAAAATATCAACTTCATTTTAGAGTACAATAAATTATACACTGTATTAGCAAATAAGCTCTCACACAAATATGTAACCTGCACACACAAATGCAAACATGTTCCTATTTATGTGGTCACATCTCAACAGCCATTATTAGTTTTATTAAATATATAAAAACCATGACACTCCATTTCACATTTCATTATTTTAATATACACTTCATTAGACTTTGATTTTTTTTCAAGGCAGGGTTTCTCTGTGGTGTTTTGGTGCCTATCCTGGATCCAGCTCTGTAGACCAGGCTGGCCTCAAACTCATAGAGATTTGCCTGGCTCTGCCTCCCAAGTGCTGTGATTAAAGCGTGCTCCACCACCGCCTGTTTTAGACTTTGATGTTAAGGCACTAAAATGAGTGATGTGCATGGGCAGAATGACACATACCTAATGATGACATCATTTGACTGTCACGACTTATTTTACCTCTTACTTCAAGATACATGTTTGGTATGAGATTGTGAAATTTTACCTAGAGTAGTTACAAGCCTACTAAAAACAAAACCAGCAACTAAATTGTGGGCTCTGTGTTTCTTTACATCATGTGTAACACGAGTACTATTAACAACATGAGTTGCTACTTTGGAGACTATTAAACACTTTTATTCCTTATAATTCTTTCAAAATACATTTTTGCGCCTACACTATAGAAAATTGTTGAGTATCTTTAAAAAATGATTATAGCAATATATTATGGTACTATTTTGCATGAACTGTATGACTTTCTCTGATGTATCATACTATCCTTTCTCTCATTTGGTAAAATGTTCTAAAATATTGAGGTTCTAAACATGGTTTCCTTAAAATAAAAATGATAATTTCGAAGACTTTCCTATAATTAGATAAACCAAGGTCAAAATTTTGAGATGTTGTTAACATGTTTAGAAAAATTATAGCACAGTAAAAAAATTAAATACAATTATTTTAATTTCCTTTTTCCTAAATTCAGCTACTATGTTGGAAATCAATTGTCACATACTGAACAGAGATTAAGCTATTTAGAGAACGTCAAAGAATGTAAGACAGAGTATCACATATTTTAAATACATCATACTGTATTTAATTATACAGAAGCTATCAAATACTTCCATGTTTTATTATAATTAACTGGCTTAAGTATGTCTCTACAATATTAAAATACTTCAGATATAAATTTATGAATATATTTTATTTAGTTTCTTAAAATACACATTATATACCATACCAACATTTTAAGACAATATGACAAACTTTGACTTTCTTTCCTTTTTGTGTAAGCCAGGATTTCAGAATGGGATTCAACACATGCAAGATGTAAGAGATGGTAAGAAGAGTTGGCACTGATGAATCATATATCATTTTTTATCTGACAATGTATTTACAAGAAGGAAGGGCATTCTGCAAGTGTTATTTTATTTCCATGGCTCATTTTCTAAAAATGTATAAATTTCCTAGGAGATTAAAGCAGATGCATGGGGAGTATTCACTTTTGAAAGGGAAGAAACTATTTTCAAGTTAGTGGTCGAATGCGTATGACACTGCGTTATGAATGGCACTTAAAGGCACGTCAGTTGTAAGATGCGGTGCCAATCTGCAATAGATAATTAAACAGTGGGAGCATCTGGCATCTTGGCAAGCTCTTTAAGTATTTTTCTTGGCACTGGTTAGTTACTTCTACATTGATCACTTGATAATACATTTTAAAGGTCTATGGGTTGCTTGGCTAACATTTAACCTGTGCTTATTCCTTTTTCATTATAGATCAATGTTGCCCTTATCAAGCCAAATGCTGTGTGTGTGTGTGTGTGTGTGTGTGTGTGTGTGTGTGTGTGTAAGTCCCTCAAAAATTCACTAGCAGTCTGAAAAATTTCAAAAACAATTTTGAAATACTGTTATAAAATCTGCTCCTCATATTTATATATGCATGAAAATATATTCTGTCAGTACAATGAAATATACCTTTATAATTTTGTTAAGTAATATTTCCTGAATAATGACCTAACATTGAAATTTTGAATTACAAAATTAGCTAAAAAGAAAAATCAAAGACCACTACCTAAAAGATGTTTTCAGCTTGCTATAATTTAATTGACAGAGTAAAATTAAGTCATGAGAAAATATAAATGGTAAGGAACGATAGGTGCAGAGGAGTCATCTGCATTATGCAGACATGCTTAATTATCTTATAAAGCATTTCCAAAGAACTTTGCCATAAGTGAGGAGATAGTTTCTTCCTCATGCACACATGCTAATTTAAATCTCTTCAAAGGACTTTGGTAGTTGGAGGCCAGTAGTAAAGTTTTAATTATCCATGTTACATTCTATACATTCTAAGAGATTATATTAATATTCAAATATGCTTGTGTTCACAAATATACATTTTATGAATAAATATTTACTTATATATATATATGAATTAGATTGATAGAAACTTCTTTCTTCATCATATATATATATATATAATTTCAAGGAAGCCATTCTATTAGAGGGTGAACATTATTCATAAATCCTTAACGTTGAGATCAGTTCCCAAATTGATTTGGCCGCAGAGTGTTGCCTAAATCAATGTAGTTAAGATCTGAAATAAACTTGAGTAACCTCATGCTATTTTTCATGTGACAGTAGTTGTTATAAGTAAGGTGTAACAGAGCCCCAGTGTCCTGAGTGAAGTCTATTCAGACAGCTCACAGATAAATCAGCAGAAAATCCTATCCTATGAAAGTTCTTACTGTACCTTGGAAAGATTGTGATTAACATGTAGCCACTGATGAACTGATTCACTTATGAGGTGATTCTCTTTACACAGGTAGCTCACGTTCTTTTGCATAAACATATATATTGACATTCCTAAAATGTATGTAAACATACATAGTCACCACGGCATGATAATCCTTCTTCGTAAAATTTCTAATTCTACAGGGAATTCTATACTATGTAGGTACTTGACATAGAGATGATATTTAACAAGGTAAGGAAAAAAAACAACTAAGTCACCAAAGGAAAAAAAAAACATTAACAGGGATGAGGAAATGCATAAAATGTTCCTTTGTTGGACTAGATTAATATACCTGTATATAGCAGTTTCAAATGGAAAAAGTCACATTTTAAAAGTTGTAAAATTTAATAGGCTTTACAGCTATAATATGATATCAAAGAGAAGTAGGTTTGTATACTGTATACAATAATAATCTCAAAAGTTTATATCTTTAAACACAAGTTACTTTCACCTGTTGATATTGAGGCTATTATGTAAATGTAATTCCATGCATTATTCAGGTATTTGTGGTAGTGTGGATGTAAATAAACCCATATCAATGACAAAGGTTTAAAAATGTTGTACCACAACAATTATGTATAATACATATTATCTAATAGAAACTGTTTATATAGATATACATATATATAATTTTTTCCTGTATTCCTTTTAAATATGGCTTTTTAGATAATGTTTTAAAATTTTTCTGTACATATGAAAGAATTTGTTATAAAGTATTGGAGAAAAGACTACACATTCAACAAATGCTGCTGGTCGCACTGGAAAACTACATGTAAAGCACAAAAAAAATCCTTATGTCTTACTCTGATCAAAACTGAACTTCAAATGGATCAAGGATCTTCACATAATGCCAAGTACCCTAAATATAATAGAGAAAAAAGTAGTAATATGTTTGAATTCACTGGAACAGGAAAGAACTTTCTGCAGAGGACCTTGGTGGTGTAGGCATTTAAACCAACATTTCACGAATGAAAACTCATTAAACTGAAAATGTTTTTATACAGAAAAGAACTCCATAACTCAAGTAAGGAGATAATATTCAATACTGAAAGTAATCTTTAACATATGACATAGGATTTCTATCTACAATGTATTTTTAAAAAGCTAAAAAAATAAAAATCAAGCAAACAATTCAATTAAAAATTGATCATGAAACTGAAGAGAGTTCTCAACAGATGAAATACAAATTGCTAAGAAACATTTTAAAACTATTAAACATCCTTAGCCATCAGGGAAATGCAAATTAAAACTACTTTGAGATTTTTTCTTATCCCAATCAGAATAGTTAAGATCTCAAAACCACATAAGAGCAGATGCTAGAGAGGATTCAAACAAAAAGCAAACACTTATTCACCAATTTTGGCAAAGTAAACTCCTGTAGCCAATATGACAAGCAGCTGGGAGCATCTTCAGAAAGCTAGAAATGAATCTGTATCTGCACATACCACTGTTAGGCATATACACAAAGGACAGCATAACCACTGCAGAGACACCTACTAATCTAGAGTCATTGCTGCTTTATTTATAGTTACAAAATTAAAAGAGCCAAAAGTCCATCAACTAGTGAGTGGATAAAAACATTTGTGATACATTTATACATTTAACTGTTAAGTCAAAAGGTATCCACATACACATAAATACAGTTGGAATAAGTCATTCTGAGTGAGATATCCCACACCAGGAAAGACAAATGCCACAGTTTTGTTGTTTTTTTTTTTACTTGTGAGTGTCAGCTTTAAATCCTTAGATGTGAATGTCTAATTTGAAATACCCATAGAGGTCAAGAAATGAGTAAGGGGTAATAGGGGTGGGGACTTTCAAGGGAGCGGAGATAGAATGTAGTAAGGAGAATAGACTAGTAAGGATTAGAAAATATGAAGGATAAGAGAGCAAAGTAGAGGAGGGAATAGAAGGAGAAATAACTAGCACTGAAGACTTTCCTAAAATTTATATAGAAACCTACTATTGTAGAGGCTTCCTAAGTTTGTTCATACACATATATAAAAATAATTTAAGGGTAGTTATGCTATAGCTCAGTGACAATGTCCCAGAAGACACAAGGTAACAAGTACAAAGTCCAGTGAATTGAATGCATTACCTCTTTTGAGGCAAGGGTCAGAAAAGACCCACGGACTCCCAAGCATTACAGGATATTTCCAGTACTTCTGTTTGCCTTTCAGAACTTGACAAGACTTTATTACTGAAAACAACCAATACTCGAGTCATAGAACATGGAGAAATTAAGCTGGTATTGAACTAAAAGACTTATCTCTATTGGCTAGTTGTCACAGTGAAAGAACTCAATAGACATGATACTTGAAGAGAAAAGTAATCATCAATCTCATTGAGCTGTGAACCTTGGGAGCTATAATAATAATTGTTCTGGAAATATATGCCCATTGGTGAAGCAGTAGGCTTAATATTATGGGAGTAATCAAATACTTTGTTATTGAATTTAAAGCCCATTCTACAAGATGAAAGTCATAGGCCCTAGGGGATATAGCATTAAACCAATTCTGAAAGATTTACCATTACAGCCATAGATTAATATACCTCTGAATTTTCATAAAAGAATCTTATATTTGCAGCAGATAATAATATGGAAACCAAAAACTGGTCAAGGTATGAAGTATACGAGACTAAAATCCCCTGACCTAAATAGGACATCTGTATCATTTCCTGTCCCATCAAGGATATATCATCATGAAAGAGAGGGTGTAATATTGCAAGAGCCTGTGAAGATTGATGATTAAAAAGATATAGTATTTTTTGGACACAGTAGTTTAGTTGAACAAATGAACAAGACATATGCAGGTTCAAACCAGGCAAAATTCCATCATAGATAGTAAGTTGGGGACCAATTCCCTTTCCTGCTGAAAAACTATTTGCAAGTGATAGCTGCTGTGAAAGGGAGGGTCAATTTTTTAAATCTGTCTTGACCCCTCCTCCTCCTCCTCCTCCTACACACACACACACACACACACACACACAAAATGTCATGTGATGGGAATGTTGTTCTGTATGCTGTGAATATGTGTTGCTCTGATTTGGTTGATAAATAAAACACTGACCAGTAGCCAGGCAGGAATTACAGTATATGTGGAATAAGCAGAAAAGAGAATTATAAGAAGAGGAAGGCTGAGTCAGGAGTTACCAGCCAGACACAGAGGAAGCAAGATGTGAAGGCAGAACTGAGAAAAGCTACCAAGCCATGTGCCTAAACATAAATAAGAATTATGGGTTAATTTAAATGTAAGAGCTAGTCAGTGGTAGGACTGAGCTAATGGCCGAGCAGTTTTAATTAATATAAGCTTCTGAGTGATTATTTTACAAGTGGCTTCGGGGTCTGTGGGGCTGGGCAGGACCAGAGAAAACTTCAGCTACAGTCAGGTCATTGATTGTTCAGTGGATGGCCACACATTCAAGAGTATATGGAAAGCTCAACTTTGATTCTATGGCTTTGACAAAAAGAGGACACCAACTTGGGTAGGTAGGATAGGAGGGCATATCTGGGATGGGGGGGTTGGAGAAGGATTTCTACTTTTATTTTATATTTTTTTAATTAAGAAAATGTTTTATTCATTTTATATACCAATCAAAGATCCTCCTCTTCCCTCCTCCTGGCCCTCCAGCCTCCTACTCCCAACTCATCCCCCATTAAATGTACCTCCACATGGAAGGCCTTACCTTTTTGTAGAAGGGTTTTTAATATGATAAAAGTATTTCATTGAATTCTCTAAAATCTAATAATTTGTAAAAGGTTGAATAACACCTAAGAAATGATAACAAGGTTGAAACCCAATCATTGACATGCATGTAGATACCTGTGCACACATGTACACAAACTCTCATTACTTATATAAGAAAGAACTTAAAATGTGTAAGATCAGATGATAATTTATATATTATCTGAAGCCACATATGTAGCATACAGTTAAAATAATATTCATCGACAATTAAAAACATTCTGTGTGAAATTCTATTTTGAATTATATATATATGTGTGTGTGCATATATAATATTTTATAGATGTATGTATGCATACACATATTATAATATAATAAAATGGAAAATGTTCATATAAACTTTATGAATCTCATAATAATGTACAAACAGAGATGTAAAGTGACCGACTAAATTCTTACACACACTGGCTGCATTTACTTAGGTTGCTACTACTGTAAACAGTAGCACCAGGATCTATTATTTACAAGGCAAAGTCTGTTTTTGCAGCTTTAGATTTATGTTTTTGTGATTTTTGATTGCTTTAATTTATTTCATACACAATTAATTTTAAGTATATTTTCTGTAAGCAAAAGTAAGCTTAATAATAGGGATGGAATGATGATGACTGGACAAGGCTCAGTGATAAAAGGAAAGGAATTGAAACAAACCACAAAGTCCTACTTCTTGGACAGAGACGGATTTCAAGAATGATCACACTGTGAACCCCAAGTTTGCGTTTATGTAAATTAAATAAAATCAGCCTTGAGTCAGGAGGAGGAGCCAACAACTAGTTGACAGAAGGTAATCAAAAAGAGTCAGGAGGAATTTGGAAGATGGATAGAGAGACACACAGAAAGTAGTACGGAAGGAATTTGAGTGTAGTGGTCATTTTGGTTTGGCAGCATGGAAGGACACTCTCTTTCACAGGGAAGGTCAGCTATGTGATCCCCAGTCTCTTGTGCTAGCAGATTTTCACTCCTGCCTCTGACTCCTGAATCCTATTGATAAGTAGAGCTATAGAGATTTAGTTAAAACGTGCATTTGGTGGCAGGGGTAGGAGGTGGATCTAGGCAGGAAATAAATGGCCCACAGAGCCACTACCTGGGAAGTGGGTCACTAACCAAAGAGCCGTAATTATCGATGGAAACACCAGTAGGTCCAGATGCAGCCATTGTGCCAACAAAAGCCTCCAAAGGACTCCCCCAAAACATTCCATAGTTATCCATTCTCCCTCTTTCTAGCCCCTGGCAATTACTAATCCATGTTGTTTCTCTATGGAGTTGACTATTCTGTATATTTTATGTAAATGTATTTCATGGTGTGTGGTCTCAGAATGGCTTCTTTTGTTTAGCATCATATTCTCTTCCCTGTTTCCAACATAACATTTTTATTCATTATTTGGGAAATCACACGCACTTCCCATTTCTCCCAGGTCTACCTCTATCACTCCACTGCACCTCCTCCTAGTCAGGCTAATCCAAACAGTCAGGTGCCTTAGGCAGTCAAGGCAGAACAGCAACACATCTTTACACGATAAAACAAATGCATCTTTCTTTACATGTTAACAAAGGCACCATAAGCAAACGCAACACACCTTCACACAGTCAAAGTTATATTCCACAATACAAATAACATATCTTTACATAATTAAATATTCCACAGCACTCCAGTGTCTTCAAACATAGAGAAACAAAGCCGATGCCCAACTAGAAGCTTTATCACTACTAAGTAGCATAAATAGTGCTGAAAGATACTAGGTATAATACAGAAGTAGAAAAGTAATTATCAATGTCCCCTAGCTATTATGTCTGTTACCTATAATGTCTTCCTGCCTTCAAGACGTACTGGTTCAATAGTGGCACAAACGTTATACAAGTAACCCAGCATTTTTGCTTGGTTTTAAGGCTCACTTCATGAGATGGAATTCTTGCCTAACACTGCTCAAATGACTAAGAAACTGAGACTACAGTTCATGAGCCCTAAGAGAAATTTTACTATTATCATCATGCTAAATGAATATAGCAATAAAATCACTCCAAAGAACATAATACATCCTTGATTCAGTACAACATTCAACTCTCCTCAGGAGAACCTTGTTCTTGCAGGAGGTGTAATTAATATAGAGACCCACAACTGGACAAAGTGCAGAAACCGTAGCATTCAGCCTTAAATGGGATTGTTTTTATCACACACTTCCTCTCATGGCTCAGGAATACATGTGGTAGAGGAAATGGAATGATTGTAAAAACCAGAAGTGATAGATAAGTCCATGTAAACAGGATGATCCAGATACAGGAGGACAAGTGTCCATATGGACGTCAAAAATTGTTTACAGTATGCACAGGACCTGAACAAATTCATGACAGCAAAATTGCATTATAGAGAAGGGAAAGTGGGCAAAGTCCTATATCTAACCAGGAAGCTATTTGCAATTGATACCAGCTGACATAGGGAAAAATCTGTTTCTCCAATTGAACGACATTAGGTGATCAACCATACTCCAGGATATGATCCATACCTGAGAATAATTAGCCAATATGAAAGAGAATCCAGGTGTTTGTTGGCTTAATTTACATTTGTTTGGCTTTGTTTTGTCATTTTTGTCTTTTGGATTTTCTCTTTGCATTATTTGTCACTGTTTTTTGAGACAGGGTTTCTCTGTGTAGTTTTGGTGCCTGTCCTGGATCTCGCTTTGTAGACCAGGCTGGCCTTGAACTCACAGAATTCTGCTTGGCTCTGCCTCCCGAGTGCTGGGATTAAAGGCGTCTGCCACCACTGCCCGGCTGTTTGTTTGTTTTTAGAATTTGTTGGTTATTTTCTGAAAGAGAAAAATAACATGAAGCTGGTTGGGTATGGTGGGAAGTAGATGGGAGGAGCTTACTGGAGAGGTAGATTAATATTAAAATATAATTATATGACATTTTAAAAATCAAAAAATATATACTAAAAAGCAAATCCCTTTTTAGAACAAGTAAGAGCAAAGCAAAAATTAAAAAAATTAAATTTAGTATCACTAATGGGTTATCAACTCGATTTCTTTACACATATTTGTGAAATATATAAACTTTTATGTAAATGATTTTATTAGAGTTCTAACTTTTTTTCATTTTTTCACTGTAAAGAATCACTTTTGACCACCAGTTTATTACAACTAAAATAGTCTACCTGAAAATTTCCTATGAGAATGCCAAAATAAAAGCCAGTAATTATCTTTTTCATACAATAAAATAATGTTCTATTTTCTTCATTGATATTAAAACAATTATCCATAGCGTGATTGTGAGCATCCATTTCATCATAGCTCCAAATAGAAATGTGAGGTATTGTCATTTCTTCTCTAACTGAGTTTGCATCTTTCAGATAAATGCATCGTTCAGAGCCAATGTCACGTGTTTGTAAGAGGTGCTCCTGCCTTGGTCATAGTAACAAAAATGACCTCAACAGCTACTGCTGAATATTTACAGAGCACAGGCTACAAACCCATAGAAGAGAGGTGTGTGTGTGTGTGTGTGTGTGTGTGTGTGTATGTGTGTGTGTATGTGTGTATGTGTGCGCGATCAGAACATTCAAACATGCTCTACAAAGGGATTTATCGACTTTTTTTTTTATTAAAAGTTTTTATCCTGTCTTTTCATTAGTTTCCCTTCCATTCTAAAGGGAGTCGTCTTGAATGGGAGCTGTTTTCTGGTTTGTGACTGTTGGAATCTTGGGATCAAGGCCTCACTGTGCTTCACAGCATTTTGTCCTAATTCTTTTTGACTAAATGTGACTCTTCATCTGGCTTGAAATCAAGAATGCCAAAGCCTGAACTCCCTTGTCATGCAGTGTTTAACAGATCATCACATTAATTATCATTCTTTCACACAGAGAATATGAGTGTTCATGGATTAACACAAACCACACTGGATCTCAAGTATCTCTGTGCTCAGCACCACATTGTTTACAAGAAATATAAACGTCCAAATAAAAGGGTTCAGCTGTAAGCCTCATTGCTGATGCATCCTTTATCTCCAGCATCTATTTCATAATGGGGCGTTAATAAGAATTTGTAAATAAAAGATTAAAAGTGGCACATTTTTAGTTTTCATTTATTTCTTGTTCAATTTGAACTTCCCTTTGCAAAAATCACCTGAATTTAATAATATTTTGGATTGATTATTAGTAGAAAGTGAGATTAAAATCAAAGTATATCTTATAAAATTATTACATGGAATTGAGGAGTTCTATTTTATGTCAGTCCCAGAGTGAACATACATTTATATGAGAAACTAGCTCATTTTGTATATTAGAACAATCCAAGATTTATAGAACTTTGGAAACAAGGTAAGCTGTCTTTGATCATCAGTATGGATTTCTCCAGTTTATGTATAACTCCCTTTGCTGTTGTTTGCAAATATTATATTTTGTATTTCCCAGAAATTATTAATATCAGATAATATACTTTTGTTAAGTTTTAAGACATAATCTTAGGTATTCCAGGCTGTACTTAAACTCTTTCAATAACTGAGAATGTTGATCTTTTCATCTATCTCTGTACTTACTAGTTTTATGTCAACTTCACTCAAGCCAGAGTTATCTGAAAGGAGGGAACCTCATTTGAGAAAATGTTTCCATGCAATCGACTGGAGGCAAGCCTATAGCACAATATCTTAATTAGGGATTCATGGGGGAGATTGTAGCCCATTGTGAGTCAGGACACCTCTGGGCTGGTAGTGATGGGTTCTGTAAGAAAGCAGCCTGAGTAAGCCATGAGGTGTAAGCACTCCTCCATGGCCTGTGTAGCAACCTCTGCCTCTGGGTTCTTGTCCTGTTTGAGTTCTTGTCCTGACTTATTTTGATTATTAACTGTGATATAAGCTGAATAAATCCTTTTCTTCCCAACTTGTTCTTTGGTCATAGTGTCTCACTACAGCATTCATAATCTTGACTAAGATGGAAATCAGTACCAGCATAGTGAGCTATTGTTGTGAGAGACCTGACTATATTTTAGTGAAGATTTTGGAATGACTTTGGAACTTCAGACTAAAAGAGCCACTGAGGTTTGGGAGCTCAGTGGGCCATTCTGTAGAAGTTTGAATGATAAGAATGATGAGAGCAGTGCAGACAAAGGAGGCCTGGCTTGTGATATTTCAGAGGGATGCAAAGACTTTCCTGGGCCATTTCTGTGAAACATTTGTGCTACCTGGTCGGTCAGCTGGGGCTAAAGAGTCACCATGACTAACAAGAGATTGACATCATTGAAGATTCTGGGACAATTGATGCTGGTTATTTGGAGCTGAGAAATCATCTCTGATTAAGGAAAGAGTGTCATCAGTAAGGTGCAATCTTGTGAGAAGTATTTCCTCAGGGTCAGCACACAAAAGCTGTGTTCCAAAAAGGTTAACATTGTGTATCCTGCTGGCAACTAAACTAACTTAGCAGTGTAAGAGTCACCTAGGTGGTACTGGTTTTGAAGGCATGAAGGGGTCATGGAGAGCAGCAAAGACTTGGGCTTTATGAGGTCAGACTAGAGTCTCTGAAGAGATCCCAGGGGAATCTATTGGGGAAAGTACAGCCCAGTAGCAGCAAGGGAATCTAGCAACTTTTGAGAGGTACCATAGGATTGATCCCCAAGGGCAGTAGCAGTGCAGGAAGCCAGAGGCTAGAAGACAAGCTGTGTGTGCTGCAGAGGGCAGACACAGAGAAGTGGCTCAATGATTGTTAGTGAATCTCGGATAATTGAACATTGAACTACCTACAATTTTGTAGTGTCCCTCTACCACCCATTCACCATGTCCAAGTGAGGGGCAGAGGATTAAAACAGAGATCCGATAGCGGGTCTCAGTAGAATGCCGTTTATTGAAGGAGGGAGGAGGCCTTAAATACAGGCTTACAGCATAGTGGGAGAACCCAGAGGGCAGAAGTTCACTACAGATGTTTTACATTCTTGCATCCTAGCTGCTTACACCAAAAGCAGGATACACAAACAAGGTAAGCTGTTTAGGAGGAAGGAAACTGGCAGGGAATTAGCATAGGGAGGACATCTGATCAAGGTCAGCAAGCAAGGCAACAGCTACCCAAGGAAAGGGGGTCAGGACCCAACACAATTTGAGTTTGGTTTTCCTTTTTTCAGATTGTGACTGGGCTGTAGATCTTCCCTCTTGAAGAAAATTTAACTTAGTTTTTTTGTTGTTGTTGTTTTGTTTTTAATTTTTACAGGCACCCACAGCTGAAAGATATTGAAGTTTTAAAAGAAAATTTTGATATTTTTTTAAAGAGATTGTGTATTTTCAAAAGAATTAACAAGGAATGATTTTGAATTTTTAAAGACTGTGGGACTTAAGGTTAATTATGTTTTATATTGTGATGTTAATATTAACTTCCCATCTTGTGGATAAATGAGAAAGGAAAGGTTCTGATTGAAAAGTGATGTGTTGCTGTGTCAAGTTGACAAGGGGTCAATTGTACTGACTTGTTTTAATTTAACTTGACACAAGCTAGAGTAATCAGAGAGGAGGAAGCCTCAATAAAGAAAACATCTCCATATGATTGGGCTGTAGGTAAACCTGTATGGCATTATCTTAATTAATGATTGATGGGGGATGGCCCAACCCATTGTGGTTGGTGCCAACTTTGGGCTGGTGACATCTATAAGAAAGCAGGCTGAGCAAATCCTGGGGAGCAATCCAGTAAGCATCACCCCTCCATGGCTTCCTACTTCCATGTTCCTGCCCTGATTTCCATTGATGAACTGTGATGAGGAAAAAAAAAAAAAAACTTTCCTCCTCAACTTGCTTTTTGGTCATGGTGTTTCACCACTGCAATGGTGACCCTAACTAAGATAGGCTCCAAGTCCCAAGTGTTAGGATTATAGACATGAATGCCAATGCCCCATTTTATGCAATACTGTGGCTCAAACCTGGCCTGGGTATACAAGGCAAGCATTCTACAGACTGAAATATATATTTACCCTGTTACTGTCCATTCTTTATGCATTTATGAATAAGAATATTCAAAATAATTAACTGTGTCTTACTAGGGCTTTGCCACATTGACTATAATATACTAGGAAATTAAATTTTGAGAATTGTAAAATTTCATTTAGCATTATTCCACTGAAAAATATTTTTTCCTTATCTTACTTTCACTATTATCTTTTCTGGGTCTTCATTACTTCACTTAATTTATAACCCCACTCTTTTATTTGTATTTATTTTACAATACTATTCAGTTCTACATAATAGCCACAGATTCCCTTGTTCTCCCCCTTCCTGCCCGCCTCCCCTTCCCCCCAGCCCACCCCCCATTCCCACCTCCTCCAGATCAAGGTCTCCCCTGAGGACTGGGATCGACCTGATAGACTCAGTCCAGGCAGGTCCATTCCCTCCTCCCAGATTGAGCCAAGCGTTCCTGCATAAGTCCCAGGTTTCAAACAGCTAACTCATGCAATGAGCCCAGGACCTGGTCCCACTGCCTAGATGCCTCCCAAACAGATCAAGCCAATCGACTGTCTCACCTATACAGAGGGCCTGATCCAGTTGGGGCCCCTCAGCCTTTGGTTCATAGTTCATGTGTTTCAATTCATTTGGTTATTTGTCCCTGTGCTTTATCCAACCTTGGTTTCAACAATTCTCACTCATATAAACCCTCCTCTTTTTCACTAATTAGACTCCCAGCGCTCCACCAGGGGCCTAGCCGTGGATGTCTGCATCCAGATACCTCAGTCCTTGGATGGGGTTTCTGGCACAACTATTAGGGTGTTTGGCCATCCCATCACCAGAGTAGGTCAGTCCCGGCTGTCTCTCGACCATTGCCAGCAGTCTTTTGTGGGGTTATCTTTGTGGATTTCTGTGGGCCTCTTTAGCTCTTTGTTCCTTTTCTCATGTGGTCTTCATTTACCATGGTCTCCTATTCCTTGTTCTCCCTCTCTTTTCTTGATCCAGCTAGGATCTCCCACTCTCTTTCCCTCCACCCTTGCCCTTCATTGCTCCCACTCATGTCCAGGCTGCTCATGTAGATCTTTTCCATTTTTCCGTGTCTTTCTTGGGGTCCCGTTTTCCAGGTAGCCTCACTGGTGATGTGAGTAGCAGTCCCGTCATCCCTGTTCCACATCTAGCATCTTCCTATGAGTGAGTGCATACCATATTTGTCTTTCTGAGTATAGGTGACCTCACTCAGGATGATTTTTTCTAGATCCATCCATTTGTCTGCAAACCTCATGATGTCATTGTTTTTCTCTGCTGAGTAGTATTCCATTGTGTATATGTGCCACAATTTATTTATCCATTCTTCAGTTGAAGGGCATCTAGGTTGTTTCCAGGTTTTGGCTATTACAAACAATGCTGATATGAACATAGCTGAGCAAGTGCTTTTGTGGTATGATTGAGCATTTCTTGGGTATATGCCCAGGAGTGGTATAGCTGGATCTTGGGGGAGATTGATTCCCAGTTTTCTAAGAAAGCGCCATATTGATTTCCAAAGTGGTAGTACAAGCGTGCATTCCCACCAGCAGTGGAGGAGAGTTCCCCTAGTACCACATCCTCTCCAGCATAAAGTGTCTTCAGTGTTTTTGATCTTAACCATTCTGACAAGCGTAAGGTGGTATCTCAGAGTTGTCTTGATTTGCATTTCCCTGATGATTAGGGATGTTGAGCAATTCCTTAAATGTCTTTCAGCCATTTGAGTTTCCTCTGTTGAGAATTCTCTGTTTAGTTCTAAAGCCCATTTCTCAATTGGACTGTTGGTCATTTTGATGTCTAGTTTTTTGAGTTCCTTATATATTCTGGATATCAGTCCTTTGTCACATGTGGGATTGGTGAAGATATTTTCCAATTCTGTAGGCTGTCACTTTGCCTTGCTGACCATATCCTTTTCTCTACAAAAGCTTCTCAGTTTCAAGAGGTCCCATTGATTGATTGTTTCTCTCAGTGTCTGTGCTACTGGTGTTATATTTAGGAAGTGATCTCCTATGCCAATGCGTTCAAGACTACTTCCTACTTTCTCTTATAGCAGGTTCAGAGTAGCTGGATTTATGTTGAGGTCCTTGATCCACTTGGACTTAAGTTTTGTGCACGGTGACAGATATGGATCTATTTGCAGCCTTCTACATGTTGATATCCAGTTATGCCAGCACCATTTGTTGAAGATGCTTTCTTTTTTCCATTGTACACTTTTGGCTTCTTTGTCAAAAATTATATGTTCATGGGTGTGTGGGTTAATGTCAGGGTCTTCAATTCGATTCCATTGGTCCACATCTCAGTTTTTATGCCAATACCAAGCTGTTTTTATTACTGTAGCTCTATAGTAGGGCTTGAAGTCAGGGATGGTGATGCCTCCAGAGGTTGTTTTATTGTACAGGATTCTTTTGGCTATCCTGGGTTTTTTGTTTTTCCATATGAAGTTGAGTATTATTCTTTCCAGGTCTGTGAAGAATTGTGTTGTTATTTTGATGGGGATTGCATTGAATCTGTAGATTGCTTTTGGTAAGATTGCCATTTTTACTATGTTAACCCTGCCTACCCATGAGCATGGGAGATCTTTCCATTTTCTGACATCTTCTCAATTTCTTTTTTCAGGGACTTAAAGTTCTTGTCATGTAGATCCTTCACTTGCTTGGTTAGTGTTACCCCAAGGTATTTTATGTCATTTGTGGCTATTGTAAAGGGTGATGTATCTCTAATTGCCTTCTCAGCTTCTTTGTCCATTGTATATAGGAGGGCTACTGATTTTTTTGAGTTGATTTTGTATCCTGCTATGTTGCTGAAGGTGTTTATAAGCTTTATCAGTTCCTAGGTGGAATCTTTGGGGTCACACAAGTATACTATCATGTCATCTGCAAATAGGAAAAGCTTGACTTCTTCCTTTCCAATTTGTATCCCCTTAATCTCCTTATGTTGTCTTATTGCTCTGGCTAGAACTTCAAGTACTGTATTGAATAAGTATGGGGAGAGTGGACAACCTTGCCTCATTCCTGATTTTAGTGGAATTGCTTTGAGTTTATCTCCATTTAATTTGATGTTGGCAGTTGGCTTGCTGTAAATTGCCTTTATTATGTTTAGGTATGTTCCCTGTATTCCTGATTGCTCCAAGACTTTTATCATGAAGGGTTGTTGGATTTTGCCAAATGCCTTTTCTGCATCTAGTGAGATGATCATGTGGTTTTTTTCTTTGAGTTTGTTTATATGGTGTATTATACTGATGGACTTTCGTATGTTGAACCACCCTTGCATCCCTGGGATGAAGCCTACTTGATCATGGTGGATAATTGTTCTGATGTGTTCTTGGAGTCTGTTTGCCAGTATTTTATTGAGTATTTTTGCATCAATGTTCATGAGGGATATCGGTCTGTAGTTCTCTTTCTTTGTTGCATCCTTGTTTGGTTTAGGAATCAGGGTAATTGTAGCCTCATAGAAGGAGTTTGGTAATGTTCCTTCTGTTTCTATTATGTGGAACAATTTAGAGAGTATTGGTATTAACTCTTCTTTGAAGATCTGGTAGAATTCTGCACTGAAACCATCTGGTCCTGGGCTTTTTTTGGTTGGGAGACTTTTAATGACTGTTTCTCTTTCGTTAGGGGTTATTGGACTATTTAAATAGTTTATCTGGTCTTGATTTAACTTAGGTATGTGGTACCTATCCAGAAAAATGTCCATTTCTTTTAGGTTTTCCAGTTTTGTGGAGTAGAGGTTTTTGACATATGACCTTATAATTCTTTGGATTTCCTCAATGTCTGTTGTTAGGTTCCCCTTTTCATTTCTGATTTTATTGATTTGGATTATCTCTCTCTGTCATTTGGTTAGTTTGGATAAGGGCTTGTCTATCTTGTTGATTTTCTCAAAGAACCAACTCTTTGTTTCATTAATTTTTGTATTATTTTCTTAGTTTCTAATTTATTAATTTCACCTCTCACTTTGATAATTTCCTGGTGTCTATTCTTCTTGGGAGACTGCTTCTTCTTGTTCTAGAGCTTTCAGGTATGCTGTTAAGTCAGTAGTGTGGGATTTCTCCAACTTCTTTATGTGGGCATTTAGTGCTATGAATTTCCCTCTTAGCACTGCTTTCATAGTGTCCCTTAAGTTTGGGTATGTGGTGTCTTCATTTTCGTTGATCTCTAAGAAGTCTTTAATTTCTTTCTTTATTTCTTCCTTAACCCATTTGTGATTCAGTTGAGCAATATTCAGTTTCCATGAGATTATAGGTTTTCTGTAGTTTTGCTGTTGTTGAAATCTAACTTTAAACCATGGTGGTCTGACAGAACACAGGAGGTTATTCCAATTGTTTTGTAATGTTGAGATTTGCTTTGTGGCCAAGTATGTGGTCGATTTTAGAGAAAGTTCCATAGGGTGCTGAGAAGAAGATATATTCTTTCTTGTTAGGATGGAATGTTCTGTAGATATCTATTAAGTCCAATTGGGTCATGACATCAGTTAAGTCCTTTATTTCTCTGTTAAGTTTCGATTTGGGAGATCTGTCCAGTGGTGAAAGTGGGGTGTTGAGATCTCCCACTATTAATGTGTGGAGTTCTATATGTGGTTTAAGCTTTAGTAGTGTTTCTTTTACATATGTGGGTGCCCTTGTGTTTGGGGCATAAATGTTCAGAATTGAAACTTCATCTTGGTGGATCTTTCTGTGATGAGGATGTAATGCCCTTCTTGATCTCTTTTGATTGATTTTAGTTTGAAGTCTATTTTGTTGGATATCAGGATGGCTACAGCCACTTGTTTCTTAAGACTATTTGATTGGAAAGTCTTTTCTGAGCCTTTTATTCTTAGGTAGTGTCTGTCTTTAAATTTGAGATGTGTTTCTTGTATTCAGCAGAAAGATGGGTCCTGCTTTCATATCCATTCTGTAAGCCTATGTCTTTTTATAGGTGAATTAAGTCCGTTGATATTAAGGGATATTAACGACCAGTCATTGTTCATCCCTGTTATTTTTGGTGGTAGTGTGTGTGTACTTCTCTTCTTTGGGGTTTACTGTTGTGGCTTTATCTATTGCCTGTGTTTTCGAGTGTGTATCTGACTTCCTTCATTTGGAAATTTCCTTCTAGTGCTTTCTGTAGGGCTGGGTTTGTTGTGGTGGTAATCTAATTATACTGAAATGTGATTTTGATTGTATGTTAATAAATAAAGTTGCCCGGGGGTCAGAGCTATTAGAGCCATAGCAAGAGTGTGGCAGTGGTGGCACACACCTTTAATCCCAGAAAGCCAGCAAAGGTTATAACTAACAAAAGAAAAACTATATGCAAAAGGTTATAACTAACAAAAGAAAAACTATATACAAAAGTACAATAACTATATACAAAAGTACAATAACTATATACAATATATACAAGTAATAAATACCTAAACAGGTATTTGACAAATCAGAGAAAATAATTCCATTATCTTTCCTATTTTGGTAATTCCAAGATGTATCTAATGTACTTTCTATCCTAATTAATTTTCAACTATAACTAACTAATCTTCAACCATAACTAACTAATCTTCAACTCCCTCAGAGACCCAAGAAGGAAATAATATTAGCTAACAAAAATAAAAAACAGGAATTGCATGCAAGCAACTTCCAAAAAATTTGTGAGTTGACAGAAACAGCCAGCTGCCTGGGCAATCACCTGAGGTTTCTCCGCAGTGTTGGGGCATCATCTTCAGCCTATAGGCTTAGTGTATCTGACAGACTCATTTGTGAAGTAGGATGTACACAAGGTCAACAGTTCAATCTCACATTGGGTGAGAGCAGTCCATGTACCAGAAACACTTGAATTCCACTAGTGTCCTGTCATGATTCAGGATTTTAAATTCTGGAAATTGTTGACAGTTTTTAAATTCAGCTGTCCATTCTTCTTGGCTGTGTATATATGGCTTCATCTCAGCATCCCCTTCTTCTCCACATCCCTTTATTAAATGCCAGTCTACTTTTGAGAGGCATGAGCTTTCAGCTGCTGTTCCATTGTACAACAGAATCCATCGGCCCTCTGCCTGTTAAGCTGCCTTCGAAGAAAAGGGCACCGTACCTTTTCCGGATGCGAAGGCCACTTCAGGGATGGGGCCATATTGTCCTGGCCTCAGAAGATGCCTTTTGATAAAGCCATAACCACACTTGTTTTGGCAAGAATCAGTAATCCCTTGTTTCATGTTCTGTCTGTCCATTTTGTCCTGTTGATTCGAGGATACTTTGTTGTCCAGTGGCTAACTTTTGCTACAAGGAAAGTTGACTCCATATGCAGTTTCTTCAATGCCCATATTTTCTCTAAAGTAGATTGGTACTGCCAGGAGCCGACATGTCTCAAAAAAGAAAAATTTTCTAAGTTATTAAAGCATTTTAAATGCCATATTCTGTAGATCTCTGAAGGGTTTGAAGATGACCTGTCTAAAACATCTCTGCTCAATTTTTAAAACATATCTAATATGACTACAAGTTCTATTGTAATGTCTAACTACTAACTTTCATTTCTTTATATCCTAATAGTTGATAATAATAACATTCAAGGATCAGAAATTTGCATTACATTGTTAAATGAATGGTATAAATACAATTAGAAATATACATATAGCATTTTCTAACAATATCAGTTTCAAATTTGTATACAATATAAAACAATCCAATCCAATGTAAAGTATTTAAAATTAGTAATTGTCTTTTTCTTTTCTTTCTTTCTTTTTCTTTTTTTTTTAAACAAGAACCTTAAATCTAATCTCCTTTGCTTAGCCTTTTTCCTAACCCTTGACAATAACTTTTAACCAACCCCCCTAAACACTGAAAATTATCCCAGACCCAAAACCCATTAAAAAGACCAAAAAACCACCCACCCCACACCACCTCTTTGGGAATGTGGGCGACGTATTCTTAAAATTGCTTCCTGCTGGGTATGGGCGAAGTTTTCTTTATCCTGAAAGAAAAATTTTAGGTTAATTGTCAAATTCTAGGAGAGGTAACTATATCCTTCATTATCCAGTCTGTGTATAATGCCAAAGTTCAGGGTTTATCTCAAGTCCTTATTCAAGTAGTCTTTGAGACTTGATCATCTCAGCTAGTCATCTCAAAATTGCTCTGAGTACCTTGTAGTTCAAAGCTGATCTGTGGATGATGTTTGTCAGCTTAATGATATCATTATTGTCCACGTGGAATTGTTGTTGTTGTGGGGCCCCATCTTCTTTCTGGAGACTTCAGTTGATGTTAGGCCTGGCCATGATTTCCTGCAGAAAACTGATAAGAGACTCAAACACAAAAACATATATATGCAGCTAGCCTTTTTTCTAGAATTAGTTAGTACTCTATGTGACCATTCATATCTTAACAAAGTTTAAAATGTAAATATATCTATATATCTTTATATGTTAATCTTGTAAATTTTGATATAAAATTCATACTTTAAGAAAAGTTTAAAGAATCAGAATAGAATCAAAGAGTTGAGATTAGTAATAGAATAGTCCCTTAATTAATTTTGCTTTTGTCCTGTAGCATAGCAGAAGATGGCTCTTATTCTGGCATGATACAGGGAGTTTGCATTTTCCTTTTAACAACATGCTTGAGTTTAAAGAAGGAGAGAGCACATTTCCTATCAATAATTTATCAATCTCATCATTGCCTTGTGCTAAAGGGCCTGGCAGACCAGTATGAGATCGGATGTGAGTTACATATACAGGATGACTCCTTTTCCTGATTGTATCTTGTAATTGAATAAATAGTGAAGTTAATTCTGAAGCATCGGGGATAAATTCTGCAGTCTCAATATGTAATACCACTCTTTCAGCATACTGAGAGTCAGTTACTATGTTGAGAGGTTCTGAAAAATCCATTAATACCAACAGAATAGCATACAATTCTGATTTTTGAACTGAATTATACGGACTTTGAACCACTTTACTTAAACTTTCTGATTTATAACCTGCCTTTCCTTCTTTGTTGGCATCTGTATAAAATGTACGAACACCAGATATGGGTTTTTGCCGTACAATTCGAGGCAAGATCCAATCAGCTCTCTTTATAAGATCAATTCTATTGCTTTTGGGATATTTGCTGTTAATTTCTCCCAAAAAATTACTGCAAGCTCTTTGCCAAGGTTCACTTTCTGTCCATAATTTTTCAATGTCCTCCTTAGTTAATGGTACGACAATTTCTGCTGGGTCTATGCCTGCTAATTGACGAAGTCTCAATTTTCCTTTGTAAATTAAGTCAGAGATTTTTTCCACATAAGTTTTTAATTTTTTATTTGGTTTATTTGGTAAAAATATCCATTCCAATATAATATCTTCCCTCTGCATTAATATTCCAGTAGGAGAACGCCTAGAAGGTAAAATAACCAAAATGCAATCCAGCTTTGGATCAATACGATCCACGTGTCCTTCATGCACTTTCTTTTCTACCAAGGCTTTCTTTCTCAGCTTCAGGTGATAATTTTCTTGGACTATTTAAGTCCTTGTCACCTTCTAAAGTTTTAAACAAATTAGTCAGTTCATCATCTTTTACCCCAACAATACTTCGTAGATGAGAAATATCTCCAAATAATCTTTGAAAGTCATTAAGAGTCTGTAGTCTATCTCTCCGAATTTGCACCTTCTGGGGTCTAATTTTTTGTAGCTCCATTTTATATCCTAAATAATTAATAGAATCTCCTCTTTGTATCTTTTCAGGAGCAATTTGTAATCCCCAGAAAGGCAAAATTTTCTTTACTTCTTCAAATATTATTTCTAAAGTATCTGTATTTGAGTTAGCTAGTAAAATATCGTCCATATAATGATAAAATATAGATTTAGGAAATTTTTTATGTATCACTTCCAATGGCTGTTGTACAAAGTATTGGCACAGAGTTGGGCTATTCAACATTCCCTGTGGGAGGACCCTCCATTGAAATCTTTTAACCGGTTGAGAATTATTATAAGTAGGCACTGTGAAAGCAAATCTTTCTCTGTCTTTTTCTTGTAAGGGTATTGAAAAGAAACAGTCTTTTAAATCAATAACTATGAGAGGCCATCATTTTGGTAACAGAGTAGGCAAAGGCATCCCAGATTGTAGAGAGCCCATTGGCTGAATTACTTTGTTAATTGCTCTAAGGTCTGTTACCATTCTCCATTTGCCAGATTTCTTTATAACAACAAAGACAGGAGAATTCCAGGGGCTACTTGATTTTTCAATATGCTGAGCATTTAACTGTTCTTCTACCAGCTCTTCTAAAGCCTGGAGTTTCTCTGTTGTTAAAGGCCATTGTTGGACCCATACAGGCTTGTCTGTTAACCATTTTAAAGGTAGAGCTATTGATGTCTTTGAAAGATCATCAGTTACTGTGCCCTGTTCTTGTATAATATGGATGGCTGGTGACCACTCATTAGAATAATATCTTCTAATATTTCTCTCAGTAACATGTGTTAGGTTATGATTTGTTTCTGAGATTGGAGGGATGTTAATCTGAGTATCCCATTGTTGCAACAAGTCTCGACCCCACAGGTTCATAGTTATGTTAGCCACATATGGTTTTAATTTTCCTCTCTGTCCTTCTGGACCTATACATTCGAGCCATCTTGCACTCTGTTTCACCTGAGATAATGTCCCAATTCCTAACAGTTGAACGTTTACCTCCTGAAGAGGCCAAGTTGGATGCCAAAATTCTGGTGCAATTATGGTTCTGTCTGCAACTGTGTCTACCAGACCAGACAACAAAACACCATTTATTTTTATCATTAATTTTGGTCTTTGTTCATTAATAGAAGTTTGCCAAAAAATTTTCTTTATGTTTTCTCCTGAATTTTCTATTCTCTCTGTTTCATCAACCTGACCAGCATGATTTATTCCAATAGGCATTTGGTTATTTAATCGCTCTCCAGAGCAGGCATTTCCTCTATAGCTGCAGGAAAGGTTTGAAATGGATTTGCAGTGGGGGCCTGCACGAGGCCCCTCTGGGAGTTTCCCGAAGACTGAGGCAAAGGATTACCCTGTCTGTCCTTTGTTGATCTACATTCGTTGGTCCAGTGTTTTCCCTTACCACACCTTCTGCATACTCCAGAAGGAAGGGGCATTCTGTTGCCCTTGTTCCTTGAATAAACATTGCTTCTAGGAATGACCTGTTTACAGTCCCTTTTAAAATGTCCTTGCTTTCCACACCCAAAACATTTAACATTCCTCAAACCTTTTGAAATTACTTCTCCTACCCACGTATCATCATGCTCATCAACCTCAACATTAATTGTTTCTCTAATCCAATCATCCATAGGTGCAGATCTTGCCCTTAATGGCCTGATTATTCTTTTGCATGCTGCATTCGCATTCTCAAAGGCCAAAGATTCAATTATTGCCTTACCAGCTTCTGAATCCGAGACCATTCTCTTTACTGCTGAAGCCAGTCTTTGTAAAAAATCTGTAAAAGACTCTTTTGGGCCTTGCCTCACCTTTGTAAATGACTCAGATATTTTTCCTGGTTCCTCAACTCTGTCCCATGCATTCAAGGCTGCCGTTCGACATAAAATTAGGGTTTGGACATCATATAAACATTGTGTTTGTGATGAAGCATATTGACCTTCTCCCATAAGCTGATCCTGGCAAACTTGTATTCCTTTATCCCTCCATTGTTTTTCTATATTTTTAGCCTCCTCCTTAAACCAAGTCAGAAATTGAAGTCTCTGGCTGGGTTCCAGAACACCTTGTGCCAGGTGCCGCCAGTCCTGTGGTATTATCCTATTATATGTTGACCAAGAGTTTAACATTTGCTTTACATATGGGGAATGCATGCCATAAGATACTATTGCCTCCTTAAACCTTTTTAAATCCAACATTTCAATTAGAGCCCAATTATTTTGTGTAGCCATCATTTGATCAGGCATCTGCTGTACAGTTACAGGATAAATTAAGGGTGACTGTGTGAAAACAGGCTTTCTTTCTACAACCTTATAATCCAAACTTGAACCAACTTCACTGTTAATTGGATAAATTAAGGGTGACTGTGTGAAAACAGGCTTTCTTTCTACAACCTTATGATCCAAACTTGAACCAACTTCACTGTTAATTTCTTCTGTCTGAATTTTTACAGGTTTAACAGGTTTTTCTAAAGCTGTTATCCTGGCACTTAAATCGACTATCTTTTTAAATATTAAAATGTAGATTAGCATAGTGATAAGGTGCATAATTCCACCAATACTAATATTATATAGTTGTTCCATTGTCAGACTGCCTAATATTTCGAACAAAAACCAATTTTCTTCCAATGTACACATAAAGCCCATTTTTTTTAAATGTGGAAAAAAATTGTCTTTTAAATAGTTTCCTTTATGACTTACCAAATCTGCATAGAACAGTAGAAATCCCAGCGAATTAAATCTGCGTAGAACAGTAGAAATCCGAGGGGATTTTCAAAACAGCCACCTAGTGTCCCAGGTGTAAATCCAAAGAGAAAGAGAGAGAGAGAGAGAGATAGGTATTATTTAAATCTGGCTTTGTCTTTGAATGTCTTGTTCCTTCCATCTATGATGATTGAAAGTTTTGCTGGGTATATTAGTCTGGGCTGACATCCATGGTCTCTTAGTGTCTGCATTACATCTGTCTAGGTCCTTCTGGCTTTCAAAGTCTCCACTGAGAAATCGGGTGTTATTCTGATGGGCTTACCTTTATAGGTCACTTGGCCTTTTTCCTTTGCTGCTCTTAATATTCTTTCTTTATTCTGTACATTTAGTTGTTTAATTATTATGTGTCGAGGGGACTTTTTTGGGGGGTCTCGTCTGTTTGGTGTTCTATAGGCTTCTTGTATCTTCATTGGTATTTCCTTCTTTAAGTTGGAAAAGGTTTCTTCTATAATTTTGTTGAATATATTTTCTGTGCCTTTGAGTTGGTATTCTTCACCTTCTTCTATTCCTATAATTCGTAGGTTTGTTCTTTCCATGGTGTCCCAAATTTCTTGGACATTTTGGTTCATGACTTTGTTGGCTTTAGTGTTTCCTTCCACTGATGAAACTATTTCTTCTACTGTATCTTCAATGCCAGAGATCCTCTCTTCCATCTCTTGCATTCTGTTGGTTACACTTGCATCTGAAGTTCCCAACCTTTTACTCAGGTTTTCTATTTCCAGCATTCCCTCTGTTTGTGTCTTCTTTAATTTTTCAATTTCCCTTTTCAGGTCTTGGACTGTTTCATTTATTTGTTTCATTGCTTTTTCACGATTTTCTTTCAGTGCTTTATTGTTTTCTCCCAGGACTTTATTGTTTTCTTCTAATTTGTTTGCCCTTTCCTCTAGTTGTTTACAATGTTCTTCCAATTTTTTTTGTCTTTTCCTCTACACATGCCTCTAACTTCTTCATGATGTTACTCATAAGGCTACTTTCTTCTGGTTCTTCCAGTTTTTGATGTTCAGGTCTAGATGTTGGAGGCGGGCTAGGTTCTGGTGATGCTGTATTGCTCTTCATTTTGTTGTATGTACTTCTGCCTTGACGTCTGCCCATCTCCTTGTGGTCCCTTCTTGGTCTTATCAGCACACTTGGTTCAGACAGAGCTGACAGATTCAGGAAGTCTCTCTCTCTTGTCCAGACGGGAGTTCTCTTGTCCAACTGGGAACTCCGGGGCAGGATGAAAGCTTTTATCTGGACCGGAAGTCTGGGGAAGGATGGGAGCTTTAGTCCAGACAGGAAGTCCAGGGTAGGATGTGCGCTCTTGTCCAGAAGGGAAGTCCAGGTCAGGATGTGAGATCTTGTTCAGGAGGGAAGTCCAGGATGGCAAGATGGGAGCCCTCTCTCTCTGGTCCAGAAGGAAAGTCGGGGGCAGGATGGGAGCTGGGGGCCTGTCTCTAAGTCTCAGGTATTGGCTGGGGTCTCAGGCAGATGGACGTGGAGGCAGGGCGTGGAGATTGCAGGGGTTGCCGGGGGGCTTGGAAAAGGGGATCCCTCCCAGTGGGGCTAGAAGGGGACCTACCCGGTGGCCAGAACCTGGGGCCAAGTTGGGCAGGTCTTCCCGGAGTGGCTGGTGCCCAGGGATGGTATAACCCCACTCTTTATTGTTTTTCTTTCTGTTCTAAGTAAATATAGATTACAATCATTCATTTATTATGTAATAAATTCATTTATTAAATGAAAAAGCTCTTATTTATTAAAATGATATTTGCTTAGGGAATATATATGCATAACACTCAGTAGCTAATGCCAGAGGTAAATAACTATAATATAAAACTAAAGTTAAAAGACAGAATAGACAGAATATAGCAAGACCAGGGTAATTTTTATTTACAGTGTACTTTCTTCTAAAAGTTTCATTTTGTGAATACACAACTTAGTAAATGTATCACTTTGAGCTTGACCATATCTCCTACTAGCAAACACTGGAGAAATTATTCAAAAGAAACTCAAGCACCAGGTCCTCTGCTACTGTTGTGGAGAGAATGTTGATTCCTTAGAGAATATGCATGATCATCCTCAAAACCCCAATGTGATGGTTTGCAAATAAACCATTGGAGGCTAATTATTTATTACCAGGCCATATGGTGGGAGCCAGTGGTAGATTATTGCCCTTAGAAATGCTGTAAAAAGCTCAGAGACTTCCTATTTGTCATGCAAAGAGACAGTTAATATTTACAGTCTAAGAGCATCTGTAGCAGCAATTAAATCAACCCACACTTTGATCTTTGACTCTTCCCATTCTCAAACACTATGAACTAAAAATCTGTTAAGTAATATGCTCTGTGGTTTTGTACTATAGAGCTAAGATAATGTTTATATCATCCAAATAAGTGTGTGAAATCAGTCATCGTAGAGTAAGAGCTCTTTGTGCCTGTAGAATATCTTCCAGTATGTTTTTATGCAGTGCATGCTGTACATACTTAAATTTATTTCATGGTTTGGAGTACTCAGTGCAATGTATATTTTACAGTCTGCTTTAATTCACACTGTCATAGTAAATAAGTGGAATAAGTCTTGGTATTACTGCTCCATATCTCTCCATGTGTGGCATGTAGCCCCTCAGCAAGGGTAAAAATAGTCAATTACAGTGAATGAGTATGAAGATATGAACATGGAGCTGCTGGTCTCTGTGATCAATCCATCTTCAATAACTGTGAAGAAAAATATTCTTTTTTATCATGCTAGAGTTAATAATTAGATCATCTCTGCCCTCAAATGTTTAACATTCATATTTACTTAGTTGATTTTTTTAACTTATTTTTATTTTATCCATTCACTTATTTTTATTAGAGTGTTTGAGACAGATTTTTATTCTGTATCATAAGCTAACTAAGACTTATGGTAATCCTGTGACCTCAGCTTCATATATGCTTATATAAGACATGTGTGTCCTGTTTCTTCCAATTTTTTTATTCCTTGTTTAGCAAATATTAATTGTAAAAATTAATGACATTAACAATGATATTTTTATGGATCTACACATTATATTTAATTTTATTTAATTTTCAAGTAATTATATATAAATCTATTCTCCAAATTATGTTAGTCATCATAGATTATTGGGGTTTGTTTTTAAAACAATTATTTTGATGCTTCAATAGAATAATATTTCATTATGCTGAAATTACATTGTTACTGCCACCAAATTAGTATCTTCTAAGATACTAAGTTTAAGTATTAGTATAAGTATTTGTCTTCTAAGATTAACACCAGTACTCTTTTCTTTATCACTTATTGGTTCCTATCTAATGCCATAACCTTCCTCACAGCTACTACTTTGCTATAAATATCTTTGTCCCTTTTCCTTTGCTATTTGTGTGTCTTTTCATCCGTTTTTGCTTTGCTTCTTTTCACTACATTCTTCTTAGTTTTCCCATTTCATGGGAATCTGTGACTTCCTCCATTCTTCCCATTTTCTTAATTCCTTCATAGTTCTCCTAGCCTTCCATGGACACTTTCGTTTAATATCATTCTTTCTTTCTGAAAGTGTAGTTTTTATCAAACATCTGTGTATCAAGTTGACAAGAATTGTTGTTGTAATGATTATTTTGTCAATTTGGCAGAATTTAGTCTCACCTGGGAGATAAAACTCAATAAAGGATTTTCTAGCTGACATCAGTCTGTGGCATGTCTCTTTAGATTATCTTCTCCTGGTTACCTGAGTTGAGGTGAGAAGACCAGGCACCATGGTCCACACAGTTCTCTGGGATGGTTAGCTGTACAAGAAAGGTGAAAGTATGTGAGCATGAATTCGTTCCTTTTCACCTCACCCTGGGTGCAGTGTGATCAGAATAGTTCTTGATGGCAAGAACCATGTTGAGTTCAACAATCCTAAGAATGAATTCCCAGGTTCTTCTACTTACATTCAACTTCGTGTGTGATCTTCTCTGTGGAGTATAGATTGTGCTTTGCCACAGATCATAAAAAAATGACATTTTTAGAAATGCCATTACCTTAATAAGTTGGGTTAATTTAAAAAAATGGTATGAATATATTTGAGAAAAGAATATTGGCTCTCAGAATACATATAATATCTACACCTAGTTACACAAATTACTGTTATAGAATGGAAACAAAATTATTGGACCTATAGTAAAAGTGACTAATAACTTCTAACAAAACTTACAAAGGATATCAAATAATTAGATGTCATAAAGATCATTATCAGCTAACACAATTCAACTTGAAAATTTTTCCTTCAAAACTATATATTCTGCTCTTATTTTTCTTTTTTTTTAAATGAGATTCTTAGAGAAGATTTATTTACTAACATTAGTATATCAAAAGAACTTCTGTTTGTTTATCATGTGTTATTTATAGATTTCAAATAAAACTAACCCTTCATTTTGGCAGTCAGTCTTAAACAGTTTGACTCCAGTCTAGTAAGCCCCATAGATACATGCTAAATAAAGCTCTCATGTGTCCCATTTTAAACTTTGACATATTTTGATTCTTAGTACATTCACTAGAAATGAAATGGGAATTTCTGTGCATATCCAAATTTTACCCCTAACCAATCCTAACTTCAGAAGTCCTTCTGTGAAAGGTTTTCATTCCTTCTTTTATAGTGAAAGGATCTCTCCATTAAACTTGCACTTCATTCTGTTACCTGCTTTATGCCAGGGTTCATCATATTCAGTTTTTATTTAAATCAGTGCCAAAATACTGATATTGGTCAAGTAAAATATTTTATTAATGATGTGTTTTCCCAAAACACTTTCAGAAAAAGATTGACAAAATACTTTGACTATGTAATAAGAACTTTTTAAATCTTTATTTCCATGTCCCTAGTAATCTTCCAGAATTCATCAGAATTTCTTCATTTTTCCAATTATACTACCCTCTTTTTGCCTCTCTGACTCCTTCCTTTCCTCTACTATCTTAATGTAGTTCACAGATAAGTATGTATAGTATGCTTTGAGCTGGGCAGTGGTGGTGGCGCATGCCTTTAATCCCAGCACACAGGAGGCAGAGCCAGGTGGATCTCTGTGAGTTCGAGGCCAGCCTGGGCTACCAAGTGAGTCCCGGGAAAGGCGCAAAGCTACACAGAGAAACCCTGTCTTGAAAAACAAAACAAAAAACAAACAAACAAAAAAGTATGTATAGTATGCATTGAATTGAACTGTACATTTACATTTTAAAATAATAAGTGAACAACTATGTACATATGGAATATATGTGAATATCTTATATTAAGACATTGTTTTAAAAGTTACATAGGGAATTAACAAAAATACAGAGTAGGTTTCTAAATGTTTTGTATTATTTTCTTATATTATACATATATTTATAATTTCACATATTGTTACATTTTAATATTACTGAACTAAAATGACACCTAGGTTTGCACTCAATATATTCATAGTATGTAAGGAAGAAAAATACACCATTTGTCAATAGTCAATATCTCAGTGATTCTCTACATATATCCAGTTACACTGAACTTGATAGAAGAGAAAGTAGGAAGTAGTCTGGATGGGATTGGCACAATAGACCACTTTCTAAATATAATACCAGTAGCATAGACACTGAGAGCAACAATTAATAAATGGGACCTCCTGAAACTGAGAAGCTTTTGTAGAGCAAAGAACATGGTCAATAAGATAAAATGACAGCCTACAGAATGGGAAAAGTTCTTCACCAACCCCACATCTGACAGAGGGCTGATCTCCAAAATATATCAAGAACTCAAAAAACTAGACTTCAAAATACTGAACAATTAAAAAATGGGCTACAGAGCTTAAAAGAATTCTCAACAAAAGAATCTGAAATGGCTGAGAGACATTTAAGGAATTGCTCAACATTCTTAGTCATCAGGGAAATGCAAATCAAAATGACTCTGAGATACCACCTTACACCTGTCAGAATGGCTAAGATAAAAAACACTGAAGACAGCTTTTGTTGGAGAGAATGTGGAGCAAGGGGAACACTCCTACACTGTTGGTGGGAATGCAAACTTGTATAACCACTCTAGAAATCAGTATGGCAGTTTCTCAGAAAGTTGGGAATAAGTCTTCCTCAAGACCTACATATACCACTCTTGGGCATATACCCAAGGAATGTTCAATTTTACCACAAGAACACATGCTCAACTATGTTCATATCAGCATTATTTGTAACAGCCAGAACCTGGAAACAACCTAGTTGTCCCTCAAATGAAGAATGGATAAAGAAAATATGGCACCTATACACAATGGAGTACTACTCAGTAGTAAAAAAAAAAAAAAGAAAGAAAAAAAGGAAAAAATCATGAAATTTGCAGGCAAATAGATGGAACTAGAAAATATCATCCAGAGTGAGGTAACCCAGACTCAGAAGGACAAACATGGTATATACTCACTCATAAGTGGATACTAGATGTAGGTAGGGCAAGGGGTGGCTAGCATGTAGCCCAGGGCTCCTGAGAGGCTAGCTGAAAGGGAGGAACCCTGGATGGGACACCGGGATCACCCAGTGAAGTAGAAGTGGATGGGATCTGCATGAGTGGGCTGGGGTTAGTGGTTAGTGGTAGAGGGCAAAGAATGGGGGGTGAGAACATAGGGAAATGGGAGGGTCAAGCTGTAGTGGAGATGGAGTTGGAGAGCAGGGAAGGAGATACTATGATAGATGAAGGCATCATGGGAATAGGAAGAGGCAGGGGGCCAGAGAAGCTCTCAGGAATCCACAGGCATGACCCCGCCTTGGATTGCTGGCAGTGATCTAGGGGTGCCTGGACTGGTCTACTCTGGTGACCGGCCTAGTGACTACCCTAACTGTCATCATAGAGCCTTTATCCAGTGACTGATGGAGGTTTGTACAGGGATCATCCAGTCCATGGGAGAGAGGAGGGATTCTGCAGGTGGAAGACATTAGATCATGTTGGGAAGATGTGCAGAGATGACCAGCCACACTGATGGAGACCCATGAACTGTGGACTAATGGTGGGGAGCCCCCATGGGACTGGACTAGGCTATCTGGATATGGTTGACAGTGGTTTAGCCCAAACTGTTTGGGGGACACCTGGGCGGCGGAATTGGGATGTTCTGTGTGGCAAATGTGTTGCTCTGATTGGTTAATAAATAAAACACTGATTGGCCAGTAGCCAGGCAGGAAGTATAGGTGAGACTAACAGAAAGGAGAAATGAGGGAATAGGAAGGCAGAGAGACCTGCCATCTACCACCATGACAAGCAAGATATAAGGTACTGGTAAGCCACGAGCCACGTGGCAACTTATAGATTAATAGAAATGGGTTAATTTAAGATAGAAGAAGTAGATAACAAGAAGCCTGGACAGCCATACAGTTTGTAAGCAATATAAGTCTCTGTATGTTTACTGGGTTGGGTCTGAGTGGCTGTGGGACTGGCAGTTAAGAGAGATTTGTCCTGACTATGGGCCAAGCAGGAAAACTCTAATTACAAAGAGAAAACTCTAAGTACAAATGGCGCTCAACGGGTAGGGAAGAGTTTCCACCTAAAGCCTGACAAAAAGATTCTAAAACAGAGCTAAAAACAGCCTCCTAGTTGTCTCTCTCAAGTTAGCAGCACCCTGCCTGTTTGAGCTACTGTGGCAGGTTCCTGGTGTGCAGTTGACCTTCAGTATGGCGGGAATGAGGAGTCTACAATTGGCACTTTACTCTGCTGCGTGGTGGATTTAGCCTTTGCTAGTTAAAAAAAAGAAGAAGAAAAAAGCGGTTTCTGGGCTACACACTGCTTTGATAGAAGCATAGACCAACTATTTCTGAGAGTTGATGGCTCCCAGAGCTGGCAGAAAACAAACCACAGCCATGTAGGGAAGCTGAAGTGGGCGGAGCCAGCAGCCATCACACTGTTTCAGTCTTAAAATGCTGCAGTTTAAAGCAATAAGTTCACAATAAGATAGATTCAGATGAAATAGTTTACAATGTGTGTACAATATACGCAGGCTTAAAAGAGATGAGAAAAAGTTATAAAAATACAGTTATATAAAGAAATAGATAGTTTTTAAAAATAAAGTCTTTTAAAGAGACAGTAAAGGTAGTATAAAAAATAAGCCACATAAAGATAGATATTACACAGAGAATCTGGATTATGTTCTGTTTGGGGTTTTTAACTTCAGAAAAACATTTGATCATAAAAGCTGTTGAGTTAAACAAATCTGTAAATTTTAAAGTTACCTTGACTTCAAAATTTGGATGTAAGGATATGTTACAATAGAAAAGAGGCTCTGCTGTAGATGTAACCAACCATCTTATTAAATAAGAAACACAGAACCAATGTAAAGAAGAAAGCCAAGAGGTCAGAGCTCAGAGCTAAAACCTTACCCTTCCTCCTGCGGTGGTCCTACCTCTCAGAAAGAGACCTACTTTCTGTGTTTGTCTTGATAAAGTCTTTCTGTTCTGCCTTCTCATTGGTTGTAAACCCAAACACATGACTGCCTCGTCACTGCCTGTATGTACAGCCCTCCAGGTCCTAAAGGTGTGTGTCTCTAATGCTGGCTGTATCCCTGAACACACAGAGATCTACCTGGCTCTTCTATCAAGTGCTGGGATTAAAGGCGTGTGCCACCACTGCCATGCTCTTGATATAGCTATAATAGCTCTGACCCCCGGGCAACTTTATTTATTAACATACAATTAAAATCACATTTCAGTACAAATAAAATACCACCATACTCTGCTTTTGTTTCCACAGAAATCCAGAGGCTATGGATTTGTTCCAGATTAAGATACATCAGGTTTGACCAGCCAAGACCCCCTGAAAGGTGACACCAAGGCCCAGATGATCCAACATTCAGAACCATTTCAAGGCAACTGACTCAAATGATACACCCTCATGGATTACTTCATAATTCTAAAATTTTCTTTCTGTCCTCATACGATACAGTGTTACCCCCTCCAGCAGGAAGCAGTAAGAAAAGCTACGTCCAAATTCCCAAATATACCAAGCTGGCTTTGGAGATGGAATTGGCTCATTCTTTCTCTAAACCCAAGTATATTCCTAAAAGAAAAGGTTGAGAGATTCTTGTGTCCCAAATCAGAAGAGCCCTCTGGTGTGAGACAGAGAAAAACCAATATTTTTATTTATAACAGGTTGATTATAAATGCAATCTCTTTCTAAAGAAGAAAAGAGGATATGATATAGATATGATAGGAAAAAAAACAGTAAATTGCTAAACCTTTTATAAAGAGCAACAACTTGTTTAAAATGTTTTACATTGGTATAAATTTTAGTTTATTGATACAAACTTAAAGTTAATTTTGTTATACTGTGTATATATTTCTACTCTTGTTTAAGGTGTTATGTTTGTACAGCTCATTTAAAACTGTAATGGATAATTAAAAATAGATTAATAATTAGTCATCTATGATAATCATACTCATAGCCATATTAGTTAAGTATTCTAGGTATACATAGATATATTTCAGATAGATAGGTAATCTTCAAATACTTCAAAGACCTACAGAATATGGCATTTAAAATATTTTAAAAATTTAGACTTTCTGGACAGTGAGACATGTCTGCTCCTGGCAGCACCGATTTACTTCAGAGAGAAGGATGGGC
Source organism: Peromyscus maniculatus bairdii (assembly GCF_049852395.1). Lineage (NCBI taxonomy): Eukaryota > Metazoa > Chordata > Mammalia > Rodentia > Cricetidae > Peromyscus > Peromyscus maniculatus. Next base: position 23,975,976 of record NC_134862.1, on the reverse strand, counting down.
ATCGAATACACTCCATATGGAGTATGGAGTATTGGCAAAAATAGCCATTTGGGCAAGAAATTGTTCTTACCTGGACTGCTTGATCGACTGGACATGCAGGACCCATAGAAAGATGACAACTGAACTTTGCTTGGCAAAATGGTCCTTCAGGTTCCTTATTCACAGAGGAAACTGCCAGACATTCTACAGGACACTGAGAAAAGTGACTGAGAGACTCTAGCTCTGTGGACTGAAGACAGATGCCCCAACTTTACAAAGGAACATTAGGTGACTTTCCAGGCTGCCAGCTGTCTCTGTCTACCCTGCAAGACTCCTGAAAGTTGCCTGCATCCTTCTCCCATTTCTCAGGTAATATTATATCCTTCTGAGGTCTTTGATGTAGTTGAAGAGTAGATAGTTATAATTTCCTTAGTTATGATAAAAGATAAGTTAGATATGAAACCTTAGACTCACAAATATAAGATAGATAGGATATCTTCTTTAATTTTGCCAAATAGACTAGTTATTATAAAAAGACTAGATATTATAACTGTAATTCCTGCTTGATAATTGTTTTGTTATCTGTAATTTTACTATGTAAAAGTTAAAGCCTTCTTTTAAAAAAAAAAAAGCGGGGGTAAGTGCTGTGGGATGTTCTGTATGTTAAATGTGTTGCTCTGATTGGTTAGTAAATAAAACACTGATTGGCCAGTAGCCAGGCAGGAAGTATAGGTGAGACTAACAGAGAGGAGAAATGAGGGAACAGGAAGACAGAGAGAGAGACCTGCCAGCCGCCACCATGACAAGCAATATATAAGGTACCGGTAAGCCATGAGCCATGTGGCAACTTATAGATAAATAGAAATGGGTTAATTTAAGATAGAAGAAGTAGATAACAAGAAGCCTGGACGGCCATACAGTTTGTAAGCAATATAAGTCTCTGTATGTTTACTTGGTTGGGTCTGAGCGGCTATGGGACTGGTGGGTAAGAGAGATTTGTCCTGACTGTGGACCAGGCACAAAAACTCTTAACTACAAAGAGAAAACTCTAACTACAGAGATCCATCCCTGGTGCATGGGCAGGTTTTTGGGAGCCCGGTGTCTGTGGTATGGCACCTTACACAGCCTTAATGTGGTGGGGAGGGGTGTGGACCTGCCTTGGTTGAGTGTGCCGGGCTCTGCTGACTCCCCATGGGAGACCTTGATTTGGAGGATGTGGTGATGGGGTGGTATGTAGGGTGAGTAGAAAACTTCTTAATAAAAAAAATGAAAAGAAAAAAAGAAAATGCCTCCCTAAGATCTGGATGTTTGCAAGCCTGTAGGATGATTTCACAATTAGTGAGTGATAGAAGAGTGCCCAGCCCACTATGGGTGTTATCATCCTGGGCTATTGGTTCTAGGATCTAAAAAAGAAAAAAAAAAAAAAAAAAGCAGGCTAAGCAAGCCATGGAAGCTAGCTAGTAATCACTGCCCATGCATGATCTCTGCATCAACCTCTACTCTCCTGCTTCCTACTCTGTGAATTCCTGCCCTCCTGTTTTTAAAGATTATCTACTATATGGAACCATGAGAGAAATACATTCTTTCCTCAACAAGTTCCTTTTTATTATGGTATTTACTTAAAGCAAAAGTAACCCTAGCTAAAACAAGTTGGTACAAAGAGTAGGGTATTGCTTCAAGATACCTGTTTTGGGGATGATTGTGCAAGAACTTAGTAACTTTGAACAAGAAAAACCGTTGAATTTTCAAAGCTTGGTAAGCTATTCTTTAGGAGTTTGGAAGATAAAAATGTTGAGAGAAGTACAGACAATGGAGGTCTAGCTTGCAAAGTTTCAGAGAGAATGTTAAAGACTCCATCAGGGCCATTTGCTATTTTGAGTTGGGAATCTATGGTGATAGTTAGCTGGGGCTGAAGAGTAAGTTGTGATTAACAAGAGGACAAAACCAGTAAAATAAAAACCTTTGTATTATTTTTACTGGGAAAATAGATGCTGGTCAGCTGGAGCCATGCCATTAGTAGTGATTACGTAGAGATTGGAATCATTGATGCAAAAATCTTCTGGGAGGGGTTTGCTCAGAGTCCACACACAGAAGCTGTGTTCCAGATATCACCAAGGTCATACCTTGTGCTGGCATCTGGATCTGATAGTGTAAGAGTCCAACATGCAGTATACTTGCTGGGGACAAGGTTCATGGAGAACAGCTGAGGTTTGACTCTGTGAAAAGACAGAAAAGGAGATGGTGAAAGTACAGCCAGCGCAGTGGTTAAAGCCCCAGGACTGAAGGGTCATGGAGAAAAGTTGAGGATTTGCAACATGAACAGAGGCCAGGACAAATTGGTGGTGAGTTGCAGCAGAAGACCCCAGCATTTTAGAGATGCTGGTACCATGGTACCACCCTTAAGACCACCAGCAGCACTGGAGTGGAGCCTTCCGAGCTTAGAAGACAAGCTACATGTGCTGCAGTGGGCATAGCTGGAGAATTAACCTGAGATCCTTGGATGAGCGCAGATGATCATGAGTGAATCCCAGGTAACTGGATGCTGAATTTTTACACTTTGGGAGTTTGGTTTTGCTTTGATTTGATTGTGACTGTGCCCTGGTTATACCCTCTTGAAAAAGGCATGTAACTCATTTTTTTTTTTATTTTACAGACTCCTACATTATGAGACTGAATTTTAAAAGAGATTTTAAGGCTTAAAAGAGATTTTTAGATAAAAAGATTAAATTTTAAAGTGTTTCCATTTATAGAGAGTGGGACTTTTTTAAATATTGTAAAACATTTTATATTGTGACATTGATATTAATGTGTCATCTTGTGGATGAACAAGAAAGAGGAATGTGTCATAACAGCGATGTGTTGTGTGACAAGGTGACAGGGGAGACAGCTGTGCTGGACAGTTTCATGTCAACTTTACAAACTAAAGCCATTTGAGAAGAGGGAACCTCAATTATGAAAATGCCCCCATAATATCTGGCTCTGGTCAGGCCTAAGGGGCATTTTCTTAATTAGTGATTTTGGGGAGGGCCCAGCCCATTGTGGGTGGTGCCATCCTTGGTCTAGCAGTCCTGGGTTCTATATGAAAACAGGCTGAGTATGTCAGAGGAGCAAGCCAGTAAGCAACTCTTCTCCATAACGTCTGTGTCACCTTCTGCCTCCTTGTTTCTGACCTTTTCTGCCCCAACTTCTTTTGATGATGAGCTGTCATATGAAACTGTGAGTGAAATAAACTCTTTCCTCCACAAGCTTCTTTTGGTTATGGTGTTTTTATCATAGAAATAGAAACCCTATCTAAGACACATGTTCAGAGACTTTGGCTCATGATGAACAGCAATCCTGTTCCAAACTCAATTCTCTGTGAGATGCCTCTGCCAGTGATGAGCATCCAATGATTTCCTTATCCACATTACCAATCATTGTAAATGAAAATAATATCACATTTATTTCTTCAGAATTCATAATTGGCCTCATAGATAACATGAGTGATCTAATCACCTCCCTCTATTTTTGCAAAGGTAAACAACTCCATCTTTAAAAAGAACTAAGGATACAAACAGTAAATCCGAGATAAAAGGATGATCACAGTTCATCTCAGCCTGTCAGCCTAAACTGGCTCTGATGGTCTATGTTTACTGTGGCAAAGTGCACTTTTGCCCACCTCAGAATTTTATGTGCTATGTTCTAGTCATATTTATATTCTCTCTGTGTTCTTTAGGTTGTACACTCTTTGAAGACAGAGGTACCCAGTTAACCATCCACTATATTGCTACACAAAAATATGCCTTCTGAACTTAAAGCAATAGAAGCAAAATAAATCAACAGTTCTAAAATAGGCCTTGAAATATAATTTGTTTATATCAACTGTATACCATGTATCTCTAGAATTTGTATGCTTTGTTTCTGTAATTAAGAAATCTACAGACTTTATAGGTATTTATTGTAATATTCTGGTATTTTGTATCATTTGTTTTTAACCGTACCATGGAATAAGGAAATCTTATTTTTCACAATATAACCATCATTCCAAAAAATGTTCGTGAACTCAGATGCTTCTTACTTTGTAGTCAAAATTATAAGTCTGTCATATATATATATATATATATATATATATATATATATATATATATAGTTTATGTGCTTCAAAGTGAGTATATCACTTAGTTAACAGAATAAATATAAACCTCATACACTTAATGTGTTTATTTGTTTTTCATTCAAAATTCATTTCAAAACACATCCTGAGATATTGTCTTTTAGTTATTCATTTAATACATTTTATTTGATAGTATGTTGACAGTTTATTTTAAAAACATTAGACAGAGAAGGTTCCAATTATTTCACTTAAAAATTTTATAATTTTTTGCTAATAATGTAATAGTTGAGATTGTTGACTTCACAACACATACACATGTGTGTGTGTATATATAAAAATATTCAGTCTGCTTTCATTCATTAATATTTTTAATTCTTAATTCTTAGATGTAAATATTCTTGTTGGGAAAATGTTTGGCACTGGGTGCTCATGGAAATCAGCATAGCTTAACTAAATCTTTGTTAGGAAAAATTTTTACATAGCAGGAGTTTTGTGAATTGGAGTTACAGACATTCTTTTTACATCTGGATGCTTATGTCACACTTGAGGCAGAGCCCATCATTACCCAAGCCTTGAATAAGAAATGGATTACAAGATGAAGAAGGCAAATGGAATGCCAACAGATAGTCCTAAATATCATCCTGACACCACTGGTCACTAGTAAGAATGAATAGAAGGAAAGTAATGTTTAAACAGCGCATGTTTCTGATGTCACCTTAGTTATCATTTTCATGGGGAAATGAAAAGACCATGTTTTGCTTTTGGAGAACTGGCGTATGAGAGAGCAGAGTCAGGCCAGTATGTGATAGCCCTTGTGAAACAGTCCAATGAAAATGAGCTGCTATGCTCTGGAAGGATTGGAAATTTCAGGCTTCGGAATATACAATAGTCCTTCAACTTGGTTGAAGAAACAAAGCTTCCAAACTACCTAGAGTATTAAGATCATACCTATTATACAAATTATTTCTCAAGCCAATGAATGAACTGAAAAATCTGAAAACTGTTGAGGAACTTCATGAAGATTAAATCATACCAAGGATTTTAGTTAGAAATACCAAAGAAATAGTTATACAGGTTGTTTTCAATGTCCTGTAATAGGAATTTAGCACAATTATCAGACAGCTTTGGGAGTGTGTGTGTTATGTGTTTATTATATTACACATATTACATATGCTCATGTATGTACATTTGTGTGTGTGTGTGTGTGTGTGTGTGTGTGTGTGTGTGTGTGTGTGTGCCTGTGATATGAATTAATTTTAGGGTCTTCTACTTGCCAAGCCAAATTTCTACAATTTAGCTCTAACTCTAACCTCATTTTATTTCCATTATTTTTAAATATTTGAAGTTAAATAAAATTGCATATTTTTCCTCTGTCCTTTAATTCTAACCCTTTAATATGCCCCTCTTCAACTCTCTCTCAAATTTGTGATCTCTGCATGGAGGAGGGAAATCTCATTGGTCCCCAAGATCAGGCAAAGAATTCTAACCTGACTAGGAATTTTGAGAACAATAGATAAGTAGTCCTTTAGGAAGAACATATCACTCGGTTGTCTAATATCAAAAGGTCAGCCCTAAATTCATATATATATATGTGTGTGTGTGTGTGTGTGTATATATATATATACATATATATATATATATATATATATATATATATATATAACATTATATAGACTGACCAGAATGTGTTTGTGTGTGTGTCTGTCTGTCTGTCTGTCTCTGTGTGTCTGTGTATGATATATGTATATAATATTTGATGATATATGTATATAATATTTAATGTATCAAGCATCTTTAAAATAACTTTAATTAATCCATGTTAAATAGTATTCCACATTTCCATTATTTCTACTCCCATCATTTTCTTCACTATAGAAATTTTTTTATCTATACTGTTACAATTTATATCCTGTGTAATAAAAAATGGAACAAGATATTTTAGAAACATGTCAACATTACAACTAACTTCAAATTAGTTTTATGAACCATCTTTGAAGTTCTTTTATAAGAACTAAATTTTAATATTTTAGTAGCACATTTTGTTCTGTATTTCATTCATTTCTCAGTGAGGGTAGTTCTTCTTTCTCCAAATTCATTACCATATTTACCTACTTCCATCTGTATCAACGATCTGCCAGGTGTTTATTCTGTGGACAATGACAAAAGGAAATATATTATTTTGTTACTAAAATGGTTCCTGCTTTGACCATTGGGAACTTTTCAACTTGATTTTTGTGTTTCATTAACTTTATTATGTTATTTTTTTGTCCACACAATTCAAATATGCTATGGGGCACTCCTTATTGCTTGACAAAGTCAAATACTGGCTTGTTTGTCATAAACTCTTGTAATTCACTCTCACCCTGGTATAAGCTGTTTCTTAGAGAAGATGCATTTTTTAATGAAGAATTAACAATTAATAACATTGTTTAACTTTTTCTTATCTCTTTGTTAGCATTTACGAGTTTAGGATTTGCTGTAGTGGATCCCTTCCTACTTCTCTTTTGATCACCTGTTCCTCTTAGGAAATTTCCTATCTCATGTTTTATAACAATTCTTAAAACTGTCTTTCTTTTTCATATTCATGACATTCATTTGAGTATTTTCAACTAAAAACACTCTCTCCTTGCCCAAAGATTTACTATAAGAGGAAAAGAACCAGATGCTCAGGTATTGGTAGAACTAATGCTGTAAAAATGGCTGCATCACAAAAAGCCACCTACAGATTCAGTGCAATTCCCATCAAAATTCCAATGGTATTCTTCACATAAACATATACAGAATGAGTCCTAAACAGAATGAATAATTCAGGATGTACTGTGATATATGTTCTAAATTTATACTAGAAAGCTATATAACAAATACAGCATGGAACTGGCACAGAATCAGCCATATGGATAAGTGGAATGGAATGCAGGACCAAAAAATAGCTCCACAGAGCTTCAGCTCTATACAAATTAAAATAAGAGATAATGTTTTCAACAAATGACAATAGAAGAGTTGTATATTCACATGCAGAATAATGAAGCTAAACTCTTATGTCTGGCTGTGTCCAGGGACTGAATAATCCTCAAAAGAAACAAAGAAATTTTAAATATAAACTTGGAAAATGTGTTCAGGAAATGCAACTGGAAACATTTTGAGATATCATCTCACTTCAGTAAATATGTCTTTTATTAGGAGAACAAATGAATATAAATGCTGGGAAGGATATGGGAAAAGAAAAATGTGACCAGCTACAGCCTTCCGGGCTATGTCCCTGGAAGATTCAATGGAAAACAGACCTTCCTGTAAGTCAAGAGACTTTGATGTGTGTCACAGGAAGGAAATTTGTACAAAGAACTCTGGTACCATAGGAAACAATCTGAAGACCTGAAAAGTGGGATTACATGAAATTAAAAAGCTTTGCACAGGTGATAAAACAAACTGCACAGTAGATACACAGCCTACGGAACAACAGAAAATCTTGGCTAGTCGCATAGCAGACAGGGAATTAATATCTAGGATGTATAAAGAATTCCAAAAATTAAACAACAGTTCCCTAATCATCCAGTAATTAAATGTGTCAGGGACTGAATAACCCTCAAAAGAAACAAAGAAATGGTAAATATAAACTTGAAAAATGTGTCCAGAAAATGCAAATGGAAACATTTTCAGATACCAGCTCACTTCAGTTAACATGTCTTTTATTAGGAGAACAAATGGATATAAATGCTGGGAAGGATATGTGGAAAGAGAAATGTGACCAGCTACACCAATCCAGGCTATTTGCCTGGGGGGTTATTATTCAACATGCTACAGCAGAGATGCATGCACAGTTTGTGAACAGCTAAAGTCCCCACTTCCGTCCCACCCCACTAATGGCACCGCAGGCACATGTTAAGGCCTCAGTTATTTTTTTCCTCAGAATCACTTCCTCAAAATTTTTGTAATGGTTTCTAATCATAATATCAACAAAATCCTGATTTCATACTGAGCCCTGAAACCATACCAAGTACATTAACACAGTCTGGCTTCACCCTGTTTCTTGGATATCTTTTTTTCCACCTTTCTTTGAACTTGTCACACTTCTGAAACCTTCTGGCAGGTTTTTCCACAGACAAGGCCTTTCATGGCTTTGTCCGTCTTCCATTCTTTAAACAGCACCTCAATTAAAAGTGCACACTCCAAACTTATGCCAACTTCAACCAACCACTTCATCCCCTTTTATCTTCCCAGTAGTTGTTAGTATCTGAAATTAGTATTTATATTGTTGACCAGAAGGTATTTTATGTATTACCTTTCCAAAACAAACGCATCTTTTTTTTGATGACTGAGACTGAGTTGTCTCTCCATAAGTATTTGTTGGCTAGCCACGTGGAACTCAATGTTTCATACAATAAAAATATATATGATAAATTGCCTACTCCTAATTATTAGTGCCACTGACAGCATTTATGCATGCTTATTTATTACTTTTATATGTTTATGGTGTGTTTTTTAATATATTACTTTTCTACAGATTGCATTGTTTTCTTTATTGCATTGAATATTAAAGATATTTTCAGATCCCACTGCCTGGAGGGCCCCTAACAAGTTCAAGCTAAACAACTATCTCGCCTATCCATAGGGCCTAGTCCAGCCCCATAGAGGTTCCACAGCTATTGGTTCACAGTTCATGAGTTTCCACTAGCTTGGCTGGCTGTCACTGTAATGGTTTCCCATCACGATCTTGTCCCTGGTACATGAGCAGGCTTTTTGGAACCCAGTGCCTATGGTGGGACACATTGTGCAACCTTGGTGCAGCAGGGAGGGGCTTGGACATACCTCAACTCAACATACCAGACTCTGCTGACTTCCCATGGGAGACCTTGCCTTGGTGAGAATGGGGGGTGGGAGGAGGGAGGAGAGGGAAATCTGTTGTTTGCATGTAAAATGAAGAAAATTTCTTAACATTAAAAATAGAAAAAAAAAAGATTTTCCTGTAACTTATACACACATGTCAGAATATCTGCTGCAAATATTTTCTCCTGGTGTGTAAATTTATAAAATTCTCCTAGTTGTGCTTTCTAATGAAAACCTTGTTTAGTTTCTATAAAGTCAAATTTATATTTTTGTTTCTTTACATATTATGGTTTTAATGTTTGTAAATGTTTGCCTATCACAAAATTACGAATATTTTCTCTTCTACAAATTACATGTTTAAATCCATTATCTATTTGGAATATTATATAAGTGATGAAGATTTTTTTATGATTTATGATTTATTTCTACTTTTAAGTAATTTTTCATTTTTTCTGAAAGAAATATCCATTATTTATGCACTGGTTGCTTTTGTGTCTTTGTCAAAATTTAGCTACCTTTGTGCATACCACTTCTGGGCTCTCCATTTCTGTGTATTGATCCTTCTCTATACTTTTGACAGCAACTTAGTGTCTTGATAATTATAGCATTATGACAGGTGAAAATTGGATCATGTTGCTGTTCCAGTTCACTGCCTTTCTATATAAATTTTAGAGTCAACTTGTTAGTATCTAAAAATAGTCTGTTAAAATTTAAATTGCATTTACATTGATTTTGAAAGTCAAGAATGGCACATTTATTCTGTAATGAACCCTACAGCAAATGTTTTTTAGATTTTCTGCTGCATGTATTTTTTCATTTTAGCTTTCTTTCAATTTTTCATAATGTGAAAAAAAAAGATAATAAAATTCTTAAGCAATATGAATAGAGGCTGCTGCATTAATATACTAGTATTTTAATTGTTATTTTAAATTCATCTGTTTTAAGTTCGAATGATATACACAAACTGTATATAGTTCAATTTAAAACAAACATCTTTCTCCTCATTATCATTGCATTATGGGGAAAATACATGGAATTCTTTCTTCTCAACTGTTAAGTATACTGAGTCTAAATCTCTGTAGTATTACTTTACATTTCTTTACATTTTTGTTGATTCATTATCATTTCTTTATAGTTTGAGTTATAAATGTCCTGCAGATATTTTTTTACCATTTCAACTATGTGCTTTCTTCGATTAATGTCATTGTACCTTTTTTTCCCCATTTGTATTCCAAATTCAAGTTGTTTATTTGGGCAAAATATGTACAAATAAATTTGATTTATTTTTAATGAATTTGTATTTCATATAATTTCTGAATCCAATAGGTCTAGCAGATTTCTTTAATCTATTATTTTCATATATCCTAATATTTTAATAAACTATAGACAGCATATTAATTTCCAATCTGTGAGTCTTTTATTTTTTTATTTTATTTTTTAAATTTTATTTTACAGTACAATTCACTTCTACATATCAGCCACGGATTCCCTTGTTCTCCCCCCTCCCGCCCCCCTCCCTTTCACTCCAGCCCACCCCTCATTCCCACCTTCTCCAGGGCAAAGCCTCCCCTGAGGACTGAGATCAACCCAGTAGACTCAGACCAGGCAGGTTCAGTCCCCTCCTCCCAGGGTGAGCCAAGCGACCCTGCATAAGCTCCAGGTTTCAAACAGCCAACTCATGCAATGAGCACATGACCCAGTCCCACTGCCTGGATGCCTCCCAAACAGATCAAGCCAATCAACTGTCTCACCCATTCAGAGGGACTGATCCAATTGGGGCCCCTCAGCCATTGGTTCATAGTTCATGTGTTTCTATTCGTTTGGCTATTTGTCCCTGTGCTATATCCAACCTTGGTTTCAACAATTCTCGCTCCTATAAACCCTCCTCTTTCTCGCTAATTAGACTCCCGGAGCTCCACCCGGAGCCTAGCCGTGGGTCTCTGCATCCAGATCCTTCAGTCGTTGGATGGGGTTTCTAGCACAACAATTAGGGTGTTTGGTCTTTTATTTTTTATTTCATTGCTTTGGTAGAACTTCCATTAGGATGTTGGAAGCCACTCTGTATTTCTTGTAAATGTTAATGAAAAAAGTTACTATTTCAATCTTCATGTTATTTTACATATTTTCATTTGTATTTTTTCCCTTGGGGAATAGAGAATATTCCTTAAAGAATAATTTTCTGGTAGCACCTTTTCCTTTAAAGTTATAGTTTAATTAAAATAGAATCACATCATTTCCTGCTTCTCTTTCTTTACCTCAATTGTTCCCCTACCACTACTCTCAAATAGCATCTTTCACTTTGATTATTATTGTTACACACACAAAAGGATGTATGTGTATATATGTATATGCACAAATATATAAATATAAACTGCTGAGTCTGGCTTTTGTTTCTTGTTTGTCTATGGTTTCAGTGCTCGCCACTCTGTATTGCATAACAAATATGGAGGCTTATCCCTGGGAGAGACTAATTCTTCCTGTATCATCAGTCATTAGTTGATTTTAATCCATAATTGATTTTGCTTTGTCTTCCATTTTTATTTTCTGCAGTTACCAATGTGAATACAAGAGTTCGTTTCTTCTATCTGTTGATATGGTGTCTTACCTTCCTTGACTTTAGAAATGAGCCTTATATGACTGTAATGATTTTTCTTTGAGCTACCAACTCACAAAAAATCAACATGGAGACTTATTATTAATTATGAAAACTCAGCTTATAACTTAGGCCTGTCCAATTATCTCTTATAACTTAAATTAACCTTTTGTGGAATATTAGTTTAAGATCTATGATAGGGAATATTTGTTTAATGATGCAAAGATGTGTTCTTTTATGTTGAATTTGTTTAACAATGTAAAGCGGTATTACCTTACCTGCCTGATTGATCTAATAAAAGGCTGAACAGCCAATTGCTGGGCAGGAGAGGGATAAGTGGGGCTGGCAAGCAGAGAGAATATATGGAAAGAGAAATCTAGGCTCAAGAGAAGATGGAGCAGGGAGAAGAGGAGGAGGCAAGGAGGATGCCAGGGACCAGCCACATAGCCACACAGCAAGCCACACAGTAAGAAGAAGAAAAAAAAAAAAGATATGTAGAATAAAGAAAGGGAAAAAGCCTAGAGGCAAGTAGTTAAAGATAAATGGGATAATTCAAGTTAGCGAAGTTAGCTAGAAATAAGTCAAGCTAAGACTAGGCATTCATAAGTATGAATAAGTCTCCATGTATTTATTTGAAAGCTGGGTAGTGGGCCCCCAAAGAGTAAAATAAAGTGAACTATATTAACCCATTTTTATTAATATGCATTTTGCCTCATGGCTTTTTTTTTAACCTCACTTCCATCTTGCACATCCTGTTTACTCTCCATGTCCTGGCATTTCTCCTGTGCCTCCATTAATCTCTCTTGCTCTCTCTCTGCCTAACCTCTGCCTGCCAAGCTATTGGCCACTCAGCTCTTTATTAAACCAACCTCCTCCAAGGCAAGGTCTCCCATGGGGAGTCAGCAGAGCTTGGTACATTGAGTTGAGGCAGGTTCAAGCCACACCCCCTGCACCAAGGCTGTACAAAGTGTCCCAGCATAGGTACTGGGCTACAAAAAGCTAGCTCATGTACCAGGTATGGATCTTGATCCCACTGCCAGGAAGACCCTTAAGCTGGTCAAGCTAAATAACTGTCTTGCCTATCCAGAGGGCCTAGTCTAGTCCTATGGAGGCTCCCCAGCTATTTGTCCACAGTTCATAAGTTCCCACTAGTTTGATTTGGTTGCCTTTATACATTTTCCCATCATGATCTTGATGCCCCTTGCTCATAGAATCCCTCTTCTCTCTCTTCAAATTGTCTCCTGGAGCTCTGTTTGGCTGTGGATCTCTGCATTTGCTTCCATCAGTTACTGGATAAATGTTCTATGATGGCAGTTAGGGTAGTCACCACTCTGATTAGAGTGGGCCAGTTCAGGCACCTTGTCCACTATTGCCAGTAGCCTAAGGTCATCTTTGTGGATCCCTGGAACTTCCCCAGCACCCGGTTCCTCACTATTCAGATGATGTCTCCCTCTATCATGGCATCTCTTTCTTTACTCTCCCACTCTGTCCCTCCTCCAGTTCGACCATCCTATTCCCTTATGTTCTCATCCCCCATCCCCTACCCTCCATTGCCCCCCACCCACCCCCAGTTTGCTCATGGAGATCTCATCTATTTCTCTGTCCCAGGGTGATCCATGCGGCCATCTTAGGGTTCTCCTTGTTCACTAGCTTTTCTGGAGATGTGAGTCTGCTTATCCTTGGCTTTACCTCTAGTATCCACTTATATGTGAGTACATACCATGTTTGTCCTTCTCAGTCTGGGTTATCTCACTCAGGATGATATTTTCTAGTTCCATCCATTTGCCTGCAAATTTTATGATGTTGTTTATTACTGCTGAGTAATTGTAATATTTGAAGTAAGATAAACATCTTCTGTTTTTTTTAATATTGTATTTACTACACAAGGAACCATGTGATGAAATATACACATTAGTGAGAAAATATGCTATTGTAATATAACAGATCTATTCTTTTTACATAAGAGAATCATGGAAAATTTTTTGAAGTTCTCCATAAATTTTGCTTTACTGGAACTATTTATATGGCTTCATGTCACCACAGTAATTGTTACTCCTTATGTCCTCATTCCTTCATAAAATTTGTACTTCAATAGAAATGAACACTATTTAAATTCTTAAAACTTTTATTAGATTTTATTCGCTCAGTGGGTATTATGTGAGGGGGTTATGCATGGACCAACGTATGTGAGAGGAGGTCAGAGAACAATCCAAGGGAATCAGTTTGCTCCTGGCTTTAATGATGTGTGTCGAAAGGATGGAACTTAAGTCATCAGCGCTGGGCAACTTCTCTACCCTTATGACAACTTATTAAACTGAATTTTTTAAATGAGAGTTTTAGGATCTCAGAATGTAGAAAGAACCCATCTCATTGTCAAAAATAACAATATATCTCTCCTAGTACTTTAAATGATATGATCTGCTGTGCTCTGGATAAGTTGAGTAGCGAGTTTGCCCATTTGACATAAGCTAGGATCCACTGGTAAAAAGGAAACTCGGTTGAGAAAATGTTTCAAAAAGATTGGCTTTTAGCCAAGTCTTTAGTTCACATTCTTGATTAGTAATTGATGGAGAGGAACTAGTCTATTTTGGCTGGTGCCAACCTCATCAGGCTGAGCAGGCCATGGGAAACAAACCAATGAAAAGCATTTCTCCATGGTCTCTGGTTCAGTTCTTGTCTTACCTTCTCTCAGTGGACGGTGACTCTGGATATGTAAGCCAAACAAACTTCTTTCGCAATTTGCTTTTGCTCATGGCTGATCACAACATTAAAACCTTAACAAAGAAAAAAATGACTGTGAAAAAAAATGTGTAAGAAATAACAATAGAAGTATTTGAATGGTGGATTTTTGTTTGTTTGTTTGTTTTGCTGTTTGAGAGAGGGTTTCATTGTGTAGCTCTGGCTGTCCTGGAACTCCCTTTGTAGACCAGGCTGGCCTCAAGATCCTCCTGCCTTTGCCTCCTGAGTACTGGGATTAAAGGTGTGTGCCACCACTGCCTGGCAAATGGTGGATAATTTAAATGGGGTCAAAATATACACATCACAACCACAGCACTGAGTTGGATTACCTCAATAACCTCTATCACTTTTAATAAAATTTGAATGTACAAGATAATGATTTTCTTTATTTCATGAATATCATTGTTTTGCTAGTAATAGTCCACATGCTGTCTCCTTTTCCACACATCTTCTTCCTTTTGTTAACTAGTTTACCCTCTGTTTTTACCTGCTAAAGATTTCTATGTACTGTGAAACACACTAATAATAATGAGAATTTCTTCTACTATAATTTAAAAAATTATATAGCACAAAACATAAGTGATGTGCATATAATTTTGTATGTACATATAAAATATGATCATTCATGTCCATCCTCTGAATTTTTATGATCACAAAAATGAAAGAGGCTTTAATAACTCAGATTTTACTCTTTAAAATATGGACAATCGTTTAAAAGAAGTGATTATTTTCTGTTGTTTTTCTTAGAATATGTAACATAAATTTTGCAGTATATTAATAAAATTGATTCTTCAGATATTCTAACCTGTGTACAGAAAGTATATGTGTTAATAACCAAAGTGAATAGTGCTGTTATCCTTAAGATGTTCACAGTGAGTGCTGTAGAGAAGGTACCGTTGTGTAAACAGTTACTATTAGAGGAAGAAGACAACAGTTAACATGCTCAGGTCCTAGGGGAATGTAGCCTGACTCCAGACTCTGAAAGTGGGGAAGCTGGTTTGAATCTCCTCATATTGATGTGTTCTGGATTGGTTTGATGTAGATACTCATTGAAAGTACAAGGCAATGGATGATGTTCCTGACATTATCTTTTACCTGGAAACTGCTTGTGCATATGCAGGCAATGGATCACAAATACACACACACACACACACACACGCACACGCACACGCACACGCACACTCACATGCACACGCACAAGCACACACACACACACACACGTATGCATTCATTTGCATGCATGGACACATGCACACATACACAAAGCGTGGTTTCATCCCATTTGAATTATTTTTCTTATACAGTCTCAGATTAACTAGGAGACTTTTTCTTATATAGCTATATGCACATATTATCTCTATAGTTTCATATGTGGTATATCAATTTCACATAAACCAGCTTTGTAATGGTTTACTTTTAAATCCTCAGTGAAACTCTGCTTAGTGAAAACACCATGCTATTTTGTGACCATAAAACCTGTGCTGTACTATACACATTAAACTCTATTTTCTTCCACATTTTTCCTCTATGAAATACTGTGGTTTGACAACTTGTTCTGAGTGTATAAATAAAGAGAAATTTTGTTATATTTTAAACTCACATCACTTTTGCTCACAAAAAATCCTTAGTAAGATCAACAGAAAATAGCCAGAGATTGTGGTTCATCTTTAAGAATTGCATTTTAAGTAGACAACTTTCAAAATAGTAGAAATTATAATCTGAGAAACATATTTTAAACCCCAACTCTCATTCTACAGAGGCTACAAATTTCAGAACCAAGACTTCCCAAACATCTGCTGCACAAGCAGCGAAGGCTGGCCAGTTTTAACAGTCCTCTCACTGCCAAAATGGGAGGGATGCTTGATCCCAACAGGGTGGATAGCAAGGAGGACTATCCACCGGGTTCAGGAAATGACAGCAACCTGGGAAGGAAATAGTGCCAAGTTTTCTCTGAATTGCCTACGCATGTCCATTTGCTCTGTAACTGCCACATGGTGAATCCATTTTGGAATGGGAGCTACAACATAAGAGATGCTTAAAAAAGACACTTCATATCATGGAGAATAAAATTAGCTACAGATGGTGAACACCCGCTCATCTCACTACCTGCAGTTACAAAGGTGGCAATTTATCAGTGAGTTATCTTACTTGGATGCAATCACAGAACACAGTGAGGGAATTTCAGTGTTTTAGCTCCTGCCTCATAGTTAATGCCTCACTTGATTTCTAGAGTAAAGTTTTCATTATTACATTGAGAAATTATAATTGTGCAGACTAAGGCTTAGGAGACAGCAGAAATAGGAGGAGTTCGTTTGATGGATCATAACTAATTTTTGAGGTTTACAATTTAGAATTAGAAGCAGAGGGAGTAACATTTTTCTTGTATCAAACTTTTTGTTTGCCTAATTCTTTCTTCTGTTTTTATTCATGTCATATATATATATATGTGTGTGTGTGTGTGTGTATATATATATATATATATTTATATATATATAAAATTTTACTACCAAACATTTTCAGTGAGTTGCTTCTAAGAGAAATTTATATCTTGAACTGTGTTGCTTCTCCAGAATCATTTCCTAACCAAGACTTTGAAATGATGCAGTACTTTTACATAATTTTGTTTAACTACATTGGAATAAAAAAACTGGGAAATAAATCTTTTCATTTAAATTTTACAAATATAGCCAGAAGTTTCTCCAGTCCTGCCTGGCCCTGCAGTCCACAGCTGCTTAGTTTCAAATAAACACACCGATGCTTATATTATTTACATACTGTATGGCCTATGGGTCAGGCTTCTTGTTAGCTAGCTCTTACGACTTAACTCAACCCATAACTATTAATTTATGTATTGCCATGTGTTCCGTGGCTTTACCTGCTTCCCAGTTCATGTTGTTCCTTGGATGGTGGTTTGGCCTCACTGTATCACAGCTTGCCTGAGAGACACAACTAGGAAGCTACTCTTGGCTCCATTTTAGAACCCTTTTTTAAAGTTTTCTCAGGTTTTGGGTGGAAATTCTTGCTACCACATATTTTGTATATTGATACAAATGTAAAATTATATTTACCATACTGTATGTATGTTCTATCTCTATTTAGGATATTTTGCATATTGGTACATATTAAGGATATTATTATCATATGCACTATACATTCATACCTCCTTTTAAGATGTTTTGCGTATTGTCAAATTTTGAGGTCATTGTCCTTATATGGTACATCTGTTTACAGATTGTTTACCTTGTTAATGTGCAGCCTTAGTCCTTAGGTTATTTAGGTAGATAAAACTTACAGAACTATAGTCACCCATGCTTGTCATTTCTATAGTTATGTTAGTTAGGTTCACTAGATTTATAGAAACATATGTCAGATGGACAGGTAATTTTCAAACACTTCATAGTCCTAGAGAATGTGGCATTTAAATGTTTTGATAACTTACAGTTCTGTTGATGTGAGACACTATTGCTCCTGGCACCACTGATCTGATTCTGAGAGAATATTGAGCTTCTGAGACATTTCTGTTTGGAAGTTTGTCTTCTTTGCACAAAAATGACCTGCTGGGCAAGGAACTGGCCTTGCCTTGACTGCTGACAGAATGAACACTGTCCTTTCCAGAGGAGCAGGACACAAGGAAAAGTGACTACTGAGCCTTGCCAAGACAGGGTAAGATGATCTTCCAAAATTCCTGCTTCTGAAAATGGTCTGTCAGATATTCTAGGCCTGTAGCCAAATTGGATGCCCCAATGATGCTGAGAAATCTTAGGTGACTATACAAGCTGCCAGCTGTCTGCATACTCTCACAAGAATTTTGGAAATTGCTTGCATTTTCCATTTTCTCGGGTATTATTATGTTCCTTCTCAGATGTTTGATGGAGTTGAAAACTAGGTGGTTACACTTACAATCTTCTCTTATCTTAGGTAGGACATATGAAGTACTAGTGTTAGAATCTTTTGGATAGAACAGCTATTGGAGTAATCTCAGTAATTTGCCTTTTACCTATGATTAGGACATTTCTGGATATTTAACATGTCTTTCTTTTTTGATGTTGTTCTTGTTGGTTGTAGTTCTCTTTTTATGTTATTACCCTTTGTTTTTCCTGGATAGTACTTGATAATCATTCTTATTGTACATAGTTTGCCTTGTGTTTAGAATCTTCTTATTTAGACAAAAAAGGGAAATGGAGTAATATTTGCTTTGCCCATGACCTTGGGCTATAGGGCCTGAAGGAGGTGGTACATCTTGTCCTTGTCCATGACCTCTTAAACGGTAAGGGAGAAGGGTCAGGAGCCCCTTCTCCCTGCTTCCTGCTTCCTGGTCTGATCAAACTGCCAGGTACATTGGCTCCAGATCGGATCAGAGGAAGACTTCAGCTGTTCTGTATTCATGAGTGTATTTCCTGAATTTATATCTTAATAAATCCCTATTACCCATTAAATAGACTCATGTGGATTGTTCTTAATATGCAAATATTGCTTTTCATCAAAATATGTACATGCATTATGTAGTTTTATTACTTTTATTCACTTATTTGGGTTTGAGGAGGCATATGAGTACAACAGCGTGTGTAGAAGTGAAAGGACAATTTGCTAGAATCAGTTGTCTGTCTTCAAACATGTGAGTCTGGAGGACTAGACTCAGGCAATTAGGCTTGGCAGTAAATGCTCTTAACCTCTGAGCCATGTAGCTTGCCAAAAATATTTATCTGAATTATTAAAATGCCATAATTTTTTGAAAGATATAAATCTTGTAGAATTTTTTTATAAAAATGTTTCATATATCTTTTCTATTCCAGTGTTTAAATTGTTTGTATTTTTTGCTTCTAATGTTTAGGCTAAGCAGTTATTTTTTTCACTGCTTATGTATCAGATACATAGATTAGATAGACAGATAGGCAGATAATTAGGTAGACTTCGGTATGTAAATAGGTGATAGATATAGATGATAGAGAGATAGATAGATACATAGATACATAGATAGATACATAAATAGATAGATAGATAATGCACAGATACATAGACAGAGGTGATAGGTGACAGAAGACAGAATTTATTAGGTGTGTTCGATGCCTCACAAGGCAAATTATATCATCTGAGGCACATGATGCTTTAACATCTTCATTTTCATTATTATATATTTTATTACTATCACAGATATTATTCAGTTGATTTGCATCAGCATTACAGATGAGAAGTTAACAATGATAAATGGTATTGAGTTTAAGAGGGTTATTTCATTGTCTCTGTTTTCTAATGTGAATTACTATAAAATTTTGGTAAGATTTACTAGGAAAGAGTAAGTTCAGGGAAAATTACATTATATATAAAGATTATTTAATATACTCATAGTTCTGTATTTACCATTTTTAAGTTATGAAATATAATTCCCATGTGTGATAGTCTCCAAGGTGACTGGCATATCCTTTTTATTCTTTGTGAATAGGAGTAATTGCAGTCTTCACTGAGTGCAGGTGATATATGCAGCTGTTTTATCACCAAAAGAGGTTACTATATTTTAACAAATAGGTCAAATCTTTTAATATTTATTGCTGAATACTTATACATTGGAAATTGCTCTTTATTCATGTCTTGTTGCATATTAAGAATATGCTTTATACTTTTCTTGAATTAATTATTATTTTGAATATATTCATGGTATATATGCTATGTTATAAATTTTAATAAGGAAATTATGTATATATTTGTGTATGCACATATGTGTATTGTGTAGTTTTTGTACTTACATACATTTGTGCATGTGTGTGTGCAGGTTCCCCTCAACATGTATACACACAGTACAGAGGGTGATGTTAAGTATCTTTTCTAGAATGTTCTCTAAGTTTTTTTGAGACAGGATATCTCAGTCAGCTCACTGATTGACTACACTGGATGGCCAATGAGATTTGAATATCTGGCTAAGTTCCCTCACAATAATGGGATTAGAGATACTCACTGTTATGTGTAGCTCTAACATGTGGCTTCTGAGGTCCTAAATAGGGTCTTCACACTTGCCTGATAGATTCTTTAATGAATGAAGCATCCCCTCAGGCCTCTAACAAGGAAATATTTTCCCACTTAATAACTAAATAAAATGTGAAATGCTGTGCTTTTTGTTTACAGTAAATTCAGAGTTTTGTATCTAGAAATTGGTAAGACATTTAGTATTTCATTACTAAACAGAACAAGTGTCTTAGTTAGGATTTCTATTGCTGTGAAGAGATACCATGACCACAAAAACTCTTATAAAGAAAAACATCTAATTGGGGCTGAATTACAGTTTGATAGGTTTAGTGCATTATTGTTATAGAAAGGAGAATGGTGGCATGCAGGCAGACATGAAGTGGGAGAAGGAGCTGAGAGTTGTATGTCTTGATCTTCAGGCAGTAGAATTTGATGGGCATAATTTGAACATATATGGAACCTCAAAGCCCTCCTCCACAGCACACTTCCTCTAAGAAGGCCTCACCTACTCCAACAAGCCACACCTCCTAATGGTTCTGATCCCTATGGGCCAAGCATTCAAACATATGAGTCTATGGGGTACATACCTTTTCAAACCACCGCAACGTGCAATTAGTACTCAGAGTGATCAGCTCTATAAAATATATGTCAAAATATGTAATATTAAAGTAGATTTCCCCTTTTTAACATGTATGTACAATGTGTTACATTTATTTATTCTGAAATACTTGTGAGCTGTAACATGGTGAACACTGGGTTGTAATGACTGGATGGGTTTAATAGTCAAAAGTAGCCTTTCTTAGACGCAAAAAGGGAACTGTATCAGAACCGTTTGTTCTGCACAATCTGAACTCTGAGTAAACAACTCTTTGAAGGTATCGGAAAGTGTACCAGACTATTCATAGACTGTGTGGTTTATGAACAATCAAAATTGTTGACACAATAATGGAATTCAGGATTTAATATCAATGAATTCTAGTAAGAGTCCCTTTCCTATTGTAGACTTGCTACAGAATTTGCTCATACGAGAATAACATTATATAACTTTCTAGCCAGTTACATCCCATTAATACTAGTGATGTGAACAAAAACATCATGATTTAATTTGACCCACTGATAAACAGCAACACATTGAGAATTTACTTACTGAGCAATTTTGCCAGCTCCTTAATAACTTAGTACATGAGTTTTAGGAGGACAAGTTAAGTCTATTGCAATTACTAAAAAAAAAAAAAAAAAAAAAAAAAAAAAAAAAAAAAAAAAAAAAGATAACTGTTGCTGGAGGGCTTCTCTCCAGGTTCCATCAAGCCCCACAGTCCCACAATCCACGTATAAAATAATCACTCAGATGCTTGTATTACTTATAAACTGTATGGCTGTGGCAGGCTTCTTGTTAACTGTTCTTTTATCTTAAATTAACCCATTTCTATAAATCTATACCTTGTCACGTGGCTGGTGGCTTACCGGCATCTTTACATGTCTCTTGTCCTGGTGGTGGCTGTAGTGTCTCTCCCCCTTCTTCCTGTTTCCCCAATTCTCCTCTCTCCTTGTCCCGCCTATACTTCCTGTCTGGTCACTGGCCATCAGTGTTTTATTTATATAGAGAGATATCCACAGCAGATAACAAGTTTTTAATGAGACAAAATCCACAAAGTAAAGGCAAAAGATAGAGTTTTATAATTTGGCTGTAATGTTAACAATAGATGCTTTTCTTTACTTTTGTTATACCTGCTCATTTATGTTGAAGTCAAATTAGACAGTGGCTATCCAGATTTGATAGTCAGAGACAAAGAAATTATTTGAGTTGCAAATATAAA
Organism: Peromyscus maniculatus bairdii; assembly: GCF_049852395.1. Taxonomy (NCBI): domain Eukaryota; kingdom Metazoa; phylum Chordata; class Mammalia; order Rodentia; family Cricetidae; genus Peromyscus; species Peromyscus maniculatus. The sequence continues at coordinate 23,953,973 of NC_134862.1, read as the reverse complement.
AAGAATAGGGGAAAGAAAGAGATAACAACTAAAGAGATATCCAAATATATTCAGTGAGAGATATTTAAAGGAAAAGATCTGGAAAAAATAGTGATATTTTAAAAATAATAAAGTTTTCAAAACAGGCTAAATAATGCATTCACAAGTATAGCAAATTTCCATACTCAGAAACTAGAGTAACAGCATGAAATTATTAAGGCTGTGAAAAACTGTATTTAGACAAAAGTGATAGAATAACTTTAAACTATATTAGTAGAACTTCTCAAATATCAGCAATGATAGACAAAAAACAGTAGAAAAATAGACATACAATACTAAAAATCAAGCAATTGAAATATTTAAAATGCTGCAGAAAGCCTTGAACAAAATGAAGAAAAACATAGGCTTCAAACAAAGATTTGGAATAAATCTAACCAAAGGCGTGAAAGAATTGTACAGTTAGAACTTAAAAATTTAACATTGCAAAAAGAATTTTATGAAGATTCCAGAAATTGGAAAGACCACTATGGGGGACTAGCCCCCACCTTTTTCAGGGTTCCTATGAGGAGGAGCGAGGAATAAGGAACTTGTGGATAGAATGACAGTCCTACCCAATGAGAGGAATGACAGAAACACAGGATAGCTTCAGGAGGACCTGGTTCAATACTCAACAGCCCAAAACTTTATTCAAAAGGGCTTTTTATAACAATGCCAAGGAGCGAGGCAAAAGACCTCCCCCTTGCTAGACACAGCCAAGTGTAGACCCTTCCAAACACCTGGTACCCAGGCCCGTGGTCCAGTCATCGTCTTATGCAGTCCGGCTAGTAAAGCCAGCACAGATCTTACTAGTAAACATCTGTGGGCTACCACACACTATCCACACTATGAGGATTTGCAACATTAGTGCTATAAAAATTGCCATCCTACCAAAGGTAATTTAAAGAGTTGATGTAATTCCCATGAAAATTCTAATATAATTGTTCACAGAAGTTGAAAACATAACTTTAAATCTCACCTTGAAGTATTAAGATTCAGGCTAGCCCAAGCAACACTGAACAATACATACCTTTCCAAAGATAACGTCATGCCAGGTTTTAAGTTATACTACAGAAGTATAGTAATAAAAACATCATTGTACTGGCATAAAATACTCACAGATCAATGCTAGAATTGAGTACCCTCATATAAGCCCACAGCCATTCAATTTTGACAAAGAATCTGAAAATACTCACTGAAGAAGAGACAGAATCTTCAAAAAATGGTGTTGGGTAAACCAGTTACTTTACAAAAAAGCAACTCCAGATGTAGCAAGAGCCTTAACATAAAAACTGATATCCTAAAACTTATTGAATTAAAAATTAGGATATAGAACTTAACACATTCACACTGGAAGGATTTCTGGACTGGGCTCCGATAGTGAAGCCATGGAAACCAACAATTAATAGGTGAGAATTTGTAAAACTACAATACTATATACAGCAAAAGACAGCATAATTCAAAACAAAAGGTAGCCCACAGGATGGTACAAATATTTACTATGTAGGTGTCTATCTGACAGAGCCTTAGTATATAGAACACACAAACAACTCAAAAACATAAAAGTCTGTGTTAATGACAGATGGTGGATGCAAGTGCACTTCAGCCTAGGTTCAGAAGTTCTCAGAGTGCTTGTCTGACATTCACAAAACCCTAGTTTAATCCAAAGCACCAAGTGACTCAGAGATAGTGCTACATGGCCATAACAGCAACACGAGGGAGAATAAGGATTTCAGAGTCTTCTTTCTTCTGTTACATAGTGAGTTTGATGATAGCCCAGAACGCACAAATAAAATGAAAACAACAGAATAGCACATAAACTAAAGCTGTAATATTAAAATAGAAATTGCTAAGTGTATGTATAAGCCTTATACCTTAAAAGTTGACATGTTCTAGGGAAATAAAACTTCAAATTTAAATCTCATAATGTTTTGAAATGTTGTTAAAATATTTTAATATTCAGTTATTTTTATTAACTTTCTGTGATAGGGTATTACCTGGAGCAATCTACATGCACTATGTGCATTCAGATGCCCATTGAGGTGAGAGTATTATCAGTTCCCCTGAAACTGGAGTTAAAGGCAATTGTGTGCCTCCTAATTTAAAAACAAATTCAGGTTTGCTTGCAAGACCACAGAGTACTCTTAACCACCGAGCCATCTCCCCAGATCCTGTGAAATACATTTTATCATGTAAAATGATACAGGGGATTATTTCAATTTTCTTGTATCTATTGAGACTTACTTTGTGACCAAATATGTAGCCAGTATTGTAGAAAGTTTCATGGGGTGCTGAGAAGAATGTATATTCTTTTGTGCTTAAATCTGGATTGAACAATTTGGGTAACCTGGAAAACTCTGTTGTACTTTCACAGCTATTATTTTTCTCCAGAAACCTGTGACTGTAGACACTAACAAATATATGCACCAATAATATTTTTGTGTTGCTTTCATAAAATTTAATACAGTATTCCTGAAGTGAAGAGAATGAACTAATCTGTAAAATGTGAACATGCCTTTAAGCTATGAACAATAAGATGTTCTTAGAGAAGACAGTGCAAAATAGGACCAGAAATAGTAGCCAGAAGCCAAACACTTGGGTGTCATTCCTCTTGACTGATATACACTGTTGGTTGCAGCATCTCACATCTTCCAGTAAATCTAGATTATGCTAAAGACAGTAGTCCCTCACATGTACCATTTCCTACAGCAAGGCACTGAATTCTAGCAGGTACTGGTACTACCAAGTACCAATTAAAAATATCATTACTCAACATAAAATCAGAAATGCCCCTCTGACTTAAAATAAGCACTTTCTAAAAACAGAGAAGAAAGAATGCCAAAGAGCCATGAGAAGGGGTGGGTTTGGAGAACTGGAGCATTCCCATAGCTTTCTAGACTTTGGTTGTATTGAGATAGTTAAGTTACAGGAACTAAATGAATCAAAAGAGATATGATATACACTTACAGAAATTATGATATCATAATTTTATCAACTAGGAATTTACTTGAATAATATTAATATCAGATGAAAAGATAATGATGAAATGAAAGAAAATAAAGTATTATATAGTTTTCATTTTAGTATAAGAAATTCACTATGGTTTTCAAATTTCTGGAAAGTTTGTACTTGAAGATTTTGTGAATTATAGGCAGGATAAGCAGACAAGGAGAATTCTGGAAAGAGGAAGGCTGAGTCAGGAGTTGCCAGACAGACACAGAGGATGCAAGATGACAAGGCAGAACTGAGAAAAAGTACCAAGCCATGTGGCTAAATATAAATAAGAATTATAGACTAATTTAAGTGTAAGAGCTAGTCAGTAATAAGCCTGAGCTAATAGCCATACAGTTTTTAAATAATATAAGCCTCTGTCTGTTTACTTGGGTCCAAGTGGCTGTGGGACTGGCAGGTGAGAGAGATTTGTCCTGACCGCAGGCCAGGTGGGACCCAGGAAAACTCCAGCTACAGTGAATGGTAACTATGTCAAAACCTTAGTGAAAAAACTTCTATTTTTACATCAAAATGAGTAATCTATCTTAGAGAAATACATATAGACATATATGTATACACACATGTATGCATCTAAAGTTTGTTACATTTTTCAAGATTACATTCTGCTACTTACTAACTTGAATACAAACCAATGTCCACTAACTCATATTACACCCATGTACCTGAAGAGACAAATAAGAAGTAGCAATGATAGGGACCACAAATATTCTCAGTAATCCAGAAATTTGGAACAGAAGAATGAATATAAAATATGAAATGCCAAATATCTTAGAAAAACAAAACCCTTTAATGAAGTTCAATATAAAATATTCTGACACGTGAATTTGATTAAAAAATCAAAAGTTGGTAGCTTCTTATCCAGTTTCTTACTACAACATGAAATACTTTCTTATGAATTTTCATATGCAGTGGTTCCCTTATGTCCATAGCCAGTTTTATTGAGCCTTAACAGGTTGGAAGCTAAAATCTTGAATGCTCCTTAGGGTGATTAATGACTTTGGTTCAAAAGCATGGTAAGCTACTAAGGTCTGGACTTAAAATTTTTAGTAAAGCAGACATTTCCTCCTCCTCCCCATTTCAAACGGCGATAAAATACCTTTATCTCTTTTTACTCTGGTCAGAGCTGGTGATTCGACAACCACACAATTTGTGCAGAGCGACAGAGTGTGGTTGAAACTCCTTTTTTGAAATTTCCCTCCTCGCCTTATTTGTCAACAGCCCTTTCCTTGGTTTCCCACACTTTTGTTTTCAGACATAGCAGTAGATACTTAATGTGCCTTCCCTGTAAAATTGTGGTGATTTCAGCAGTCTGCAGTAGTTGTAAATGATGAGGAGAAAACATTGGTAGAGTGTTTTAAATGTAAATTATAAATATGTAGTTCTTTACAGAAACATGATCCCAATTTCATGAATAATGAAAATAAACAATGCACAGTAACTTCTGCGACATATATTTTGTTACATTATAGACTGAGGGAAACTATATTTCTCAGAGAATTCTTATACTTCTACTCAGAATATTATGAATGTAACTATTTCATTGAATGTCAGAAAGGTCATTGTAGGAAGTCTGTCAAGATAACAGTATCTAATTCTCTACTCTGAATATAGAAGGCTTTAAATGAGCCAGTTCTTACAGGATAATAACCTCCAAATCCTTCAATCTTTTCCTGAATCTACTGAAGTTCTTCCTACCTCAGATATTCTCCTGATCCTTTCTAATTTAAACAGAAGACACACTACTCAAAAAATCTCTTCTATTAATCTGGGCTTTCACTCTGCATTTTATTCAGTCAGCCAAGTACACATGGCTAGATGGTTAGGGACATTATCTATGTCAGCTCTTGTTTCAATTTATGACCTTCAAAAAGGAAATATATTGAATAGGAGATAGAAAATAATTATTAAATTACATGCTTTAAATTTAGCTTATTCTACCTCAGTGAGATTTGAGGATGTGGGAAGATACACATTGCTCCCTCTGATATTAGAGTCATGAGCAATTAATTAGGGGAAGCAAGAATTAATCAGGGGAAGATATGTTACTGTAATTAATATTTTTATGACCTCTATAAGAAAACCTACTTCCTGTAGCACATTCACCTGAGGGCCTTACTATACTGTACTTAAAGATGCTGCCTAATAAATCATTGGACCATCCTTAATTATTCATATAATTAAAGTTTTATTTCCCAATATGTTTCCAATACACACTAATAAGAAATCAAATTTTATCACTAAAATTTTAGAACTGATTCGCCTACAGCTGCCGGGACCTAGGGCCATGTTTTGGCACCAAGCATCTTTGCTGGTGGCATGACATAACCTGTGGTCTTAGGAATGGGAAGGAGTACATCATCATCTTTGGGGACGAAAGCTGCTACAACTGTGAATGAGATCCAAGAAACAATTTCTAACAATTGTGTGGTAGTTTTCTTAAATCATCCTGCTCTTACTGTGCAGCAGTTGAAACTATTTTCTGTGATGTGATGATGTGATGTGCAAATCAGCTATAGAGTTGTGGAATTACATATACTTGAATGTCACAGCCAGAAAGTGACTGCACAGACCACCTGGAAAGAGAACTGCTCCAAGAATATTTGTTGGTAGAACTTTCTTTGCAGGTTGACTGAGGGGCAAAGTAATTCATAATGAAGGGAAACTGTTCCCATTGGTTGATGAGTATTATTTAAGACAAAGCAAGAGGAAATAAGTTGGATGACATCGGATAATCACTGTGACCAGTAAATATCAGTTCATGAGATAATACCAAGTGATGTCTGTTAATTATCTGAGGATGTTTTAAGTAAGCAAATTAACTTCCATTATATTACTCTGCATAGATTAAATACTACTTAAGTCTTTATCAAACCTGCATTGCTTGACTGGCCCATTATTTCCAATAATAATTTCTTTTTCCTGTATTAACACATATTCTTTATCATTATACTTTCCTTTTAATAAGAAAATATTTTTACCTACCTTCCAATATTTGATTGATATTTTTAAAGTATTAGAATATTTGCCCGAGAGACACTTTATTTTATGTCTACATTTTTATTTAAGAATATAAGCACTAAGAAAAGCCAAACAAACATGAATACATGCATTTTTGTCAGTTTATAAATTAGTTTTTTTAATGTCAGTTTATTTTTTGAATTTAGATACAACTTACAAGAACAGTTTGTACTGGCATTGGTCAGAATATATTTAAAATTTTGTGTGCGTGTGTGTGTGTGTGTGTGTGTGTGTGTGTGTGTGTGTGTGTGTGTGTTTCATGTACAAAATTGGGGGAGGAATGCATATTTATATATGTTCATGCAGAGACCAGAGGTCATTATAGGTTGTCTTTGCTTGTTACTATTTACCTTATCTTGGAGACAGGGAACCCCAGTATTTCATTGAAAATGAAGGTCATCAATTCAGATAGACCAGCAAGGCAGGCAGCTCCATGGACACTTGTCCAAGTTGCTTTCTGAGGCTTTTGCCTGACCAAAAGCAACCTGGGGCACAGCGCACTTTGAAGTGACAGTCCGTTATCAGGGGAAGTTGAGGCAGGAACCTGGAGACAGGCTCAGTAGCAGACTATTGAGGAACACTGACCATTGGTGTGCTTCCCATGATTTACTCAGGTTGCTTCTTATAAAATCCAGCCCACCATATACAATGATCTCAGTATAGTAAGATGGGCCTCCCCACATCAAACATTAATAAATAAAATGCCCCCATAGACATGCACACACAGGACACTCTGATAATCAGTTGTTCAGTTGAAGTTACTTTTCCCCAGAAGACTCTAGTTTGAGTCAGGCTGATAAGAGCTAAATAACACTTTTTGTTTTTGTCAGCATAACACATAAACACATCACTATTAATCCACAATGCTTACTTTCTTATTTACCCGAAAGAAGTCCTGCTAATCTTAGAATATGAAATATAGCACAAATATAAAATCAAACAATCTTAAAAGATTCAACACTTTTTAAGTTCGAAGTCTTTTTAAACATCTGGAATTTCTTAACTTAACTGTTAAAATACCTTAACTGTTGTCTTAGTTAGGGTTTCTATTGCTGAAACAAAACTCTTTGACCAAAAAGCAAGCTGGGGAGGAAAGGGTTTACTTGGCTGACATTTCCACATTGCTGTTCATCATCAAAGGAAGTCAGGGTAAGAATTCAAACAGAGCAGAAACCTGGAGGCAGGGGCTGATGCAGAAGCCATGGAGGAGTGCTGCTTACTTGCTTGCTCCACGAGGCTTTTACTCAGCCTGCTTTCTTATAGAACCCAGGACACCGGCTCAGGGAGAGCACAAACCACAAATGGCTGGGCCCTTCCCAATCAATTACTAATTAAGAAAAATGCCTTACAGCTGGAATTACCATGGAATTTTTTTCTCAATTGTGGTTCCCTCCTTTAAGATAAATCTGGCTTATGGCAAGATGACATAAGACTAGCTAGCAAAACTAACCCCTTGTCAACCTGACACACAAACACATCACTATTAAGGTACAACCATTCCATCTTTATTCATGTTCAAGAACTCACATTAAAATCATAAATAACTTGAAGAGACCCGCTTTCTTTACAAATTTACACACAATAAAATGTCTCCTTAAAATAAACAATCTCTCTAAAAATTCAAAATTTCTTTTAAAGGTTCAAATCTTTTAGCTGTTGAGATTCTATAAAAAATTAAATTTTATTTAAATACCTTCTTCAAGAAGGAAGAACCAGGACTTAGTCACAATTTGAACAAAGAAAAGCAAAACTTGGATAGTATAAACAACTTGATGTCTGAGTATCTGGGATTCACTCAAATCTTCTGAGCTCCCCCAAAAAGCTTGAGTTCTGCCTTCTCTGCTTCTGCCCTCTGTAGCACCCACAGCTTGTCTTCTGAACTCCATCTGGCTCTCCTCCACTGCTCCTACTGTTCTGGTGCTACTGGTGGTCATCCCACAGTACTGGGTCTCCAAAGTTCTTGGGTTTTCTGCCACAATGGGACTGCACTTTTCAATAGCCTTTCATAGACTGTCTTCATGGTGCCAAGCCTCAACTTCTTTGGGTGACCCTCAGTCCTGGGCCTTCAAAACCATTGAGAATGCGCCTTTAGTAATGGGCTCTTCTGGCCTCTCAAAATGCCAAGCTTCAGTTGTTCTTCATGACCCCTTCATGCCTTCAAAATCAGTACCACCTCGGTGACTCCTACACTACAAAGTTCAGCTGCCAGCACAAGGAACAACCTTCGTCACCTCTGCAACAGCTTCTGTGTGCATACACTGACACTGAGGAAACACTGCTCAGATTGCACCTCAACAATGCAGATGCCTTCTTTTTTATTTTTAAATATTCATTTACTTATTCTTCTCTAATACAGTACATTCTGACCAGTCTCCCCTCCCTCCACTGTCCCCAGTACCATCACCACCACTTCTCTTCCGCAGATCCACTGCTCCTCAATTTCCCTTCAGAAAAGAACAGGCCTCCAGGGATAGCAAATGAACACAGCAGACCAAGATACAATTAGATTAGGCATATACCCTCTTATCAAGGCTGGAACAGGCAAACCAGTAGGAGGAAAAGGGTCCCAACAGCAGGAAAAAAAGGCAGAGACACCCCCACTCCTATTGTTAGAAGTCCCACAAAAATCCAATATAAAAATCATAATGTATGTGCAGAGAACCTAGCAGAGACACATGAAGGCTTGATGGTTGGTACTGTGGTCTCCGTGAGCCCCTACTACCTCTGCTTAGTTGACTCTGTGTGCTGTGTTCTTTTGGTGTTCTCAATCCCTCTGGCTCCTAAAGTCCTCCTCCCCCTCTTCCTTATGGTTCCCTAAGTTCTGCCTAACATTTCACTGTGGGTCTCTGCACCTGGTTCTATCAGAAGCCTCTATGATGACAATTGAGTCAGGCACCAGTCTATTAGGAATATCATGAAGAATCATTTCAATGAATTTTTAATTTTACTTTCATTGTTGTTATTATTATTTCATTGTTGTTTCATTATTATTATTATTATTATTATTATTCATTACTTCACCGGTTATGCTTGGCTCTGCCCTAGGACTCTGGGCCATCCAAATTTTGATTCTTGGCTATTAGACCAGTCATTGGTTGGTCACTACCATGAGCTCTGAGTCACCATCACACCAGCATATCTCGCATGTAGGAAGGACACTAGATGGAAGATTTTGTGGCTGATTTTGGTGTACCAGTCTTACCATTAGAAGCCTTCCATGATTAAAGAAGATGGCCAGTTCAGGCTCCTTGTTGTCCACTATGAGGAATACTCTCTGGTCACCTTCATAGGTTCCATGAAGTTTCCACAGCATTAGTTTTCCACATTACCCACTATGCGTCCCTCAGTTCCTATAATCTGTCCCTGTAATTCTACCCCTCCATCACTTCCTCTCTCCACCTGATCCCTCATATTCTATCCCCACCCATCCCTACTCTACCCCCAAAAATCTATTCTAATTCCCCTTCCCTGGGAAATTCATGTCTCCCTCCCGGAGGCCTCCTTGTTACTTAGCCTCTTTGGGTCAGTGGATTCTAGCATGACTATCCCTTATTTAACAACTAATATCCATTTATTAGTGAGTAAATATCATGCTTTTCTTTCTGCGTCTGAGTTGCCTTGCTCAGGATGACTTTTTTTTTTTCTAGTTCCATTCATCTGCCTACAAATTTCATGATGTCATTGTTTTTAACAGGTGAGTAATACTCCAATGTATAAATGTGCCACATTTTCTTTATTTACTCATTGATTGAGGGACATCTAGGTTGATTTGATTTTCTGGTTTTTATGAATAAATTTGCTATGAACAGTGTTTAGCAAGTGTACTTGTGGTATGATTGAGCATCCTTTGGGGATATGCCCAAGAGTAGTAAAGCTGGGCTTTGAGGTAGATGGCTTCCCATTTTTAAAGGGTCTGTCATGTTGATTTCCAAAGTGGAAGTACCATTTGCACTTCCACCAGCAAAGGAGGAGTGCTGCCCTTGCTCCATACCCTCTTCAGCATGAGCTGTCATTATGTTTGTGATCTTCCTTGAACTGACAGGTGTAAGAGAAAATCTCAGAGTCATTTTAATTTGCATTCCCTTTATGGCTAAGGATGTTGAACCTTTTTTAAGTGTTTCTCAGAAATTTGCGAAGCCTCTGTTGACAATTCTCTGTTTAGATATGTACCCCAGTTTTTGTTTGGGTTATTTGGTTTATTGATGTCTAGGTTCTTGAGTCCTTCATACATTTTGAATATTAGCCCTCTGTCAGATGTGGGATCATTGAAAATACTTTCCCACTATTTAGGCTGCCAATTTTTCCTATTGATAATATCCTTTGCCTTATAGAAACTTTTCAGTTTCATGAGGTTCCATTTAATACTGTTTATCTTAGTGCCTGTGCTATCTGAGTTCTTTTTAAGAAGTTGTTTCTTGTGCAAATGTGTTCAATGCTATTCCCTACTTTCTTTTCTATCAGGTTCAATGTGTCTGAATTCATGTTTAGGTCTTTGATCTTGAATTTTATGCAGGATGGAAAATATGGATATATTTGCATTCTTCTAAATGCAGACATACAGTTAGACCAGAGTAATATGTTGAGGATGCTTTCTTTTCTCCACTGTGTATTTCTGGCTTCCTTATCAAAAATCAGGAACCCATAGGTGTGTGGGTTTATATATGGGTCTTTGAATTAAGCCCATTGCTCAATATATCTGTTTCTATGTCAATAGCATGTTTTTTATTACTATAGCTCTGTAATTGAGCTTGAATTGGTGATACCTCTGAAAGTTCTTTTACTGTCCAGAATTGTTTTAGCTATCCTGGGATTTTGTTGCTGTTTTTCCACGTAAAATTGAATATTGTACTTTTTTTTGTTTATGTTAAATGCTAAACAAATTAAATCTTCAATTTAATTTTAATAGGATTATTCTGGAATTTATTGCTAGCTACTAAAAATATTTTTAAGAATATTGTACTTTCAAGGGCTGTAAAGAATTGTGTTGGAATTTTGATGGAAATTGCGTTGGATCTATAGATTGCAATTGGTAGGATGACCATTTTTTTACTACATAAATTCTACTGGGCCATAATCAAGGGAGATCTTTCCATCTTCTCATATCTTATTCAATTTCTTTCTCCAAAGACAGGGCATTTTGTCATACATTTCTTTCACTTGCTTGTTTTTTGTTATAGTGAAAGATGTTTTTCCCTCAATTCTTTCTCAGTCTGCTTATCATTTGTATATAAGAGGGCTACTGATTTTTATTTTATTTTATTTTTTAACAAGCCACATCTCTGCAAGTGTTTATCAGCTATAAGAGCTACCAGGTGGAATTTTGGTTTTGCATATATATATATATATATATATATATATATATAATCATATCATCTGCAAATAATGAAACTTTTATTTCTTCCTTTCTATTTTTCCCCTGATCTTCTTTAATCTTATTCCTCCAGCTAGACTTTCAAGTACTATGTTGAATAGATATGGAGAGAGAGTTAACAGCCTTTTCTTGTCCTTGATTTTATTGGAATTGCTTTGAGTTTCTCTCCACTTAATTTTATGTTGACTATAGACTTGCTTACATTTCCTTTATTATTTTTAGGCTTGTTTATTTTTTCCTAATCTCTCAAAACTTTTATCATGAAGAGGTGTTGGATTTTGTCAAATGATATGTTTTTTCCTTTCAGTTTGTTTATATGGTGCATTATATTGACTGATTTTCATAAGTTGAACCATTCCTGCATTTCTTTATGAATCATACTTGCTCATGGTGGATGATCTTATTGATGTGTTCTTAGATTCAGTTTGCTAATATTTTGGTGAGTATTTTTGCATTTGTGTTAAAACAAGAAATGATTTTGTAATTCTCATTTTTATTGAATTTTTGTATGCTTTTGCTGACTGCATAAAATGAATCTGTCATTGTTACTTCGGTTTATATTTTGTGGAATAATTTGGAGAGTATTGGAGTTGGCTCTTCTTTGAAAGTCTGGTAGAATTCTGCACTAAAACTGGCCCTGGTCCCCCACCCCACCCCACCCCCTTTTTTATTGGGAAATTTTTAATGACTGCTTCTATTTTCTTGGGGATTATAGGTACCTTAAATTATTTATCTCATGTTGACTTAACTTTGGTAAGAATTATCTAGTGAGAAAATGATCCATTTCTTCTAGGTTTTCCAGTTTTAGGAAGTACAAGTTTTTAAAGTATGACCTAATGAGTCTATGGATTTCCTTGGGGTCTGTTGTTATGTCCCACCTTTTGTTTCTAATTTTGTTAATTTGGATATTCTTTCCCAGCCTTTTAGTTAGATTGGATAAGGGTTTGTCTATTTTGTTGATTTTCTCGAAGAACTAACTTTTATTTCATTGTTCTTTGTATTGTTCTCTTTGTTTCTATCTTACTGGATTCAGCCCTTACTTTGATTATGTACTGCTGTCTACTCCTCTTGGACATGCTTGCTTCTTTTTGTTTTAGAGCTGTCAGGTATGCTGTTTGGTTGCTAGTATGAGAGCTCTCCGATTTCTTTATGTAGATATTTAATGCTATGAAATTCCCTCTTAGCATCACTTGTCTTGTGTCCCATAAGGTTGGGTACGTTGGGAATTGCATTTCGTTGAATTATAGGAAGTCTTTGATTTCATTCTTTATTCCTGTCTGAACCCAGTTTTCATTTATTAGAGCGTTGTTCAGTTTCCATGAGTTTTTACAGTTTCTGTTCTCTGTGTTCTTTCTTGAAATTCAGCTCTAATCTGTGTTAGTCTGGTAGGATACAATGAGTTATTTCAGTGTTCTTGTATCTGCTGAGACTTGCTTGGTGATAGAGTTTGTTATCAGTTTTGGAGAAACTTCTATAAGCTGCTGAGCAAAAGGTATATTCTTTTGTGTTTGGGTGAAATGTTCTGTAGATATCAATTAGGTCCATTTGTTTATAATATCTGTTAGCTCCAGTATTTCTGCTTTTAGTTTTTGTCGATGACCTGTCCAGTGGTGAGGGTGGGGTATTGAAATCTCCTAATATCAGTGCATAAATGTCAATATGTGAAGTAAGCTGTAGTTGTGTCTCTTATCATTTTGTTTTACAAAAGTAAACATGTACTTGGGATATAAACATTAAGAACTGAAATGTCAGCCTGGAGAGATGGCTCAGTGGGTAACAGCACCCGCTGCTCTCCCAGAGGTCCTCGATTCAATTCCCAGTAACCACACAACCAACTCTAATGGAATCTTATGCCCTCTTCTGGCATAAATTCAGCACTCATATACATAAAATAAATAAATAAATCATTTTTAAAAAGTTGTATTTTCAAAAAAAAATTGAAATGTCATTTTGGTGGGGTTTTCTTTTGATGAGTATGATGTGTCCTCAAACTTCTTTATTTTTGACTTTTTTATTTTTAAAAATGTTTTATTTTTCATTTCACATAGCAATCTTTGTTATTTCGCCTTCCTCCCCTTCTCCTACCCCCCAGCTCCCCTCATCCCACCCCACCCCCATCCACTCATCAGAGAAGGTAAGGCCTCCCTTGACGTGTCAAAAAAGTCTGGCATACTAAACTAAGGCAGGACCAAGCTCCCCAAACATGTGTCAAGGCTAAGCAAGGTATCCCACCTTAGGTAATGTGTTCCAAAAAGGCATTTCATGCATCTAGGATATGTCCTGGTCCCACTGCCAGGAATTCCCCCAAACAGATCTAGCCACATAACTGTCACCCACATTCAGAGGGTCTAGTTCAGTCCCATGCATATTCCCCCACCGACAGGCCAGGGCCCATGAGTTCCCATCTGCTTGAGTCATCTGTCTCTGTGGTTTTCCCCTTCATGATCTGGACTTCACTTGCTCCTGTGATCCCTCCTCCCTGTCTTCAACTGAAGTCTAGGAGCTCAGCCCAGTGCTTGGTTGTGGATCACTGCAACTGTCTCCATCAGTTCTATGATGACAACTAGGGTAGTCACTAATTTGATTATGGGGGAAGGTAAGTTCAGGCATCCTCTCTATTACTTACTGCTAGGAGTCTTAGCTGGTGTCATCCTCGAAGATTCCTCGGGATTTCCCCAGCACCAGGTTTCTCCCTAGCCCCCTAATGGTTCCCTCTACCCAGATAACTCTTTCATTGCTCTTCCTCTCCATCCCTCCTGCTCCTATGCCCACCCCTTCCCTTCTACCTCCGATCCTAGTTTACCCAGTTTAAATTTTTTTCCCTTCCTGGGGGCATCCATGTGTGTTCCTCTTAGGGTTGTCTCTTTTACCTAGCTTCTCTAGGGTTGTGGACTGTAGCCTGATTATACTTTGTTTTGTATCTATATCCATGTACTTCTCTAACTTTTTGATTAATTTTGAAGTCTATTTTTAGATATTAAAATGGCTATACCAGCTTGATTCTTTATGTTCATTTGCTTGGAATATATTTTTCTAAACCCTGAAGTAATATCTAACTTTGATATTGATGTGTGTTTCTTTTATACAACAGAAGGGTGGATCCCTTTTTTGTTTCTGTGGGGGTTTTTTTTGTTTTTTGTTTTTTTTTTTTTTTGGTTTTTCAAGACAGTGTTTCTCCATGTAGTTTTGGTGCCTGTCCTGAATCTTGCTTCTGTAGACCAGGCTGGCCTCGAACTCACAGAGATCCACCTGGCTCTGCCTCCCAGGTGCTGGGATTAAAGGCATGCGCCACTGCCACCTGGCTGGAATGGATCCCATTTTTCCCTCCATACTTTTGGTTTGTGTGTTTTAGTTGAGTTGAGTCCATTGATAATGAAAGTTATCAATGAACAATAAGTGTTAATTTCTGTTATTTTATTGTTTTTTTTTTTGGTGTGGTGGTGTTTGTGTGTGTGTGTGTGTGTGTGTGTGTGTGTGTGTGTTTCCCTTGTTTTCATTTTGCTAGTGTGAGGTTATTTCTTTCCTGTGATTTCATGGGTATACTTAACCTTCATGCATTGGTGTTTTCTTTATAGTCACATCTGTAATTGTTGTGCAGATGTTGTTAAATTTGACTTTATAATGACATACAGAGTTTACTGTTTATATGGCTATTTAAAGTTTTGCTGGTTACAGTAGTCTGGGCTGGCAACTGTTGTATCTTAGAGTCTGCAGAACATCTTTCCAGGCCCTTCTGGCTTTTAGAGTCTCCATTGAGAAGTCAGTTGTAATTTTAATAGGTCTACCTTTATATGTTACTTGCTCTTTTTGCCCTGCAATCTTTAATATTCTTTCTTTGTTCGGTATTTTTATTGTTTTGATTATTAAGTGGCAAGGGGACTTTCTTTTCTTGTTGAATCTATTTGGTGTTCTACATGCTTATTGTACGTTTATTGGCATCTTTTAAGTTAGGAAATTTTCATTGATAATTTTGTTGAAAATATTTTCTTGATTTTGAGTTGGGATTATTATTCTTCTTTTCCTATTGTTTTTATATTTCATATTTCTATAGTGTCCCAGATTTCTTGGATATTTTATTCAGAAATTTATTAGATTTAATATTTTCTTTGACCAATGTATTTATTTCTTCTATTGTATCTTCAACACCTGAGATTCTCTCTTCTATCTCTTGTACTCTTTTGGTGATACTTGTGTCCATGGTTCCTGTTCACATACCTAGATTTTCCATTTCCAGAATTCCTCAATTTTTAGTTTATTACTACTTTTGTTTCTATTTTCAGGTCTTGAATGGTTTTATTTATTTCCTCCAATGTTCTATTACTCTTATCCTGGATTTTTTAAAGTGATTTATTCACTTAGTTAAGGAACACTATCATCTTCATAAAGTTAGTTTTAAGGTGATTTTCTTTTGCTTCAGGTTTGCTGGAATATTCAGGGATTGCTTTATTCTGATAGCTGGAGCCTGGTGGTGACATACTTCCCTGACTGTAGTTAATTATGTTCTTTAGCAGGGCTTATAGGGGCTCACAATGATTGAAGTGGCAATCATAGAGCCTGCATGGGCCTACACTAACCCCTCTGCTATAGGTTGTGGTTGTTTTCCTTTTTTTTTTTTCATGACTCCTAACAGTAGGAGTGGGCATGTCACTGACTATTTTGCCTGCCCCTGGGAATCTTTTCCACCTACCGGGTTGCTTAGTCCAGCATATTTTTATACTCTGATTGGGTAATATCACAATTTTCTGAAGGGAAACTGAGGAGCAATGAGTTTGGGAGAAAGAGGAGGTGTGAGGGGGCTGGGAGGAGTGGAAGGAGGGGAGGTTGTGGTCAACATGTATTGTAAAAGAGACAAATAAAGAAAAAGAAAAAAGAAAAAAAGATCAGCAGTGAGATGGGAAAAAAGTCTTTATCACACAATCAAGCAAACAGATCTTGCAGAAACAGGTAAAGCTGGATGCTGTAGCATATCTATAATTGCTAAATGCCAATAGTGAGATGGAGAGTGTAGACAGGAGAATACCTTGAATGTCAGCTTGGATATGAAGTAACAAACAAGAGTTTATGTCTTAAACAAGGTAGAAGTTGAGGACTGACCTCCATGATATTTTCTGACCTCTATGTATGTGACCCAGCACTGGTATGTGCAAGCATGAGCAAATGAAGACATGCACACCTCTCTGTGGTGATATATTGTATACCTCAGTAAAGCTTGCCTGGAGATCAGAGGACAAAGTCAGAAACAATATTAAACATAGAGGTCAGGAAGGGGTAGCACATGCCCTTAATCCTAGCATTCAGGAGGCAGGGATCCATCTGGCTGTCGGTGAGATCAAGGCCACACTGGGAACAGAGCCAGGTGTGGTAGTGACACTCCTTTAATCCCAGCACTAGGAAGGAAGGAAGATGGCAGGACACAGAAAGGTACATAAAACAAGAGTAAACAGGAAGTCTCTCTATTGAGGTTGAGAATTTCATAGAGGCAAGAACATGGCTGGCTTGTTCTGTTTCTCTGATCTCTGAACTTTCACCCCAATATCTGGCTTCAGGTTTGTTTGTTTGTTTTTTTTTGTTTGTTTGTTTTATTTAGTTTAGTTTTGTTTTACTATAAGACCTTTTAAGATGTGTGTTACATCTCTCTCTCTCTCTCTCTCTCTCTCTCTCTCTCTCTCTCTCTCTCTCTCTCTCACACACACACACACACACACACACACACACACAAAGTTTCATAGATATTAAAAATAATGAATATCCTAGAAACTGTCATATTATAACTCAATCAAAATAGAAATTAAAAAGCAACACATGGCTCTCCAGAATGCTAGAGATTGTGCAACTACAATTGTTTAAAGGTAATAAGGTGGTGTTTGACATTTTGTCATGTATTAATGATCAAGATTGACTATACAGAGCAATAGAATACTACAAGCATATCTGAGTAGTGGCCTCAGGTGTTCCATCACCTGTACAAACTCTTTTAGGATAGAACAAAAATCTTCTAATATTGATTGTCCAAATACAGTTATTTTGAAAACTGTTTCTAAGGAGAAACACAATTAACTTATCTTCTCATGAAGCATGTTATCACGTAACATTATCTCCTGTCACAAAAACTATGAAGGGATTTAAAAGTTTGATGTTCCAAAGTATAAGTTTAATTTCTAAATAGGTCATGTTGTGTTAATTAGGCACAATAAGAGAGGTAGATCAGGAATCTTCAATGCCTTAAGAAAAATTATTTAACTCAGAAGCTGGGTAATAAACTTGCAAAATTGTTGGGTTTACTACACTGATGGGGGCTTTGGAATCTAGCAACCTATTAAATTGATTATAAGTCTGGAGCGCCCAATTCATCTATAAATATGTCCTATATTCCCTTCACAATTCTCAATACAAATAAATTTCCTCATTATATTTTTTTCATGGTCAACCAAAAATGAGCTGGAAAAAGATGAATATTCATAGGGAAAAGGGGCGGGGTGAGGAAAAGGGGAAAGGGTAACACTTAGTCAATGTTTTTTCAGCTCTGCAGCACACATGCTGAACAGCTTGGATCTTGTTTTCATGGTAATATTGAATAGTATCTACTTGGCTTTGAAAACAAACTTAGTTTTTATAGCATTGTTTTTATAATGTCCACCAGGTTTAATAGGAGGAATTTTTTACTGTGATCAGGATAAACACTTTCAACAACTAAATTAAAATAAAATAAAAATTGTCAAGAGAAATGAATCATTATTGTTACTTTCATACATTCAAAGTATCAAATAGAATTTCCTGGTTTGTGAGTTTTCATTTTTTTCTTTATATTGCAAAAAATATGATTTTGTTTATATTTGTTCTATAAATCATTATAGAATTTATTTAGCTTATATGTGTTTTGTTAAGTTATGTATTAGTTGATGCTTTTCATTGTTTAAATGCTTTTGACAAGAAGGGTAAGAATCTAAGGCTAATCTTTAAGAAAGCAATTTTCTTTAGTCAATGTACACGTAAAAATCCACTATTTTTTAAGGTTTTTGTTGTTATATTAACTTTAATTTTATCTGATAAAGCTAGCATATACATTTGTAAAGTTTGAATTGTTTTGTGTATAAAATATACATTATAATGAAGCTTCATGATCTCTTACACTCTTGAATGTCTTTTAAATAAATATGCTCATAGCCTTTGTTCAATATTGTTTTCAGCCAAGCTTTTAGAGCAATTGTCAGTGGACATAGAGATACTATCTCCCTCCCTAGAAAATTTCACTCTGTTAACTATGTATCTCAGGCTCCTCTATGCTCAGAATTCTTCTTTTGTAGCACAGCTTACATCACAGGCAGGTATCACTGTGATGCCTTCATGTCTTCTGAGAACATGGCTTTGAAGAAGCATCATGAAACATGGTTATTGCACTTTTCCTTAACCCAATCATACCTTGATTTCTGCCAGGAAATTTCACACAATAATTTTTGCTTAAAAAGATGCAAAATATAATTTCCTTGTTTTGACAAAAAGGGATGAAATATTTGGAAAATCACAAAGACATACCTTTCTTCTGTGCACACTAGGAGTGACCACATTGACTAATTGCACTGTTCAAAGGGTAGGCTGAATTTATTCTTGTCATATTTTGCAAAATAAGTTCCTAACTCCCAATACTATACAATGTAGATATATTTGATATTCAGGACCTTCAAAATGAATTAATGTTAAGTGTGATATGAATGGGCCTCAATTTAATCTCAAGTATTTACAATAAGGTTAAATTTGGATGCAAAAGGGGATAATACAGCTAAAATAAAAGATATCATGTTGTGGTCCACAGACCCAGAAAGGCTAAGTAACAAGAGAAACTTCATCTGGCAACTGATTGGAACAGATGAAGAGTACATCTAAACGGAGTTTAACAAGTCCTGTGGAGAAGAGAGAGGAAAGATTGGGGGAACCAGAGGTTTCATTGATACCACAAGAACACAGCCCACAGAATCAACTGACTGGGACTAATGGAGGCTCTCACAGATCAGGGAGACTTAGAGGTCTGACCTGGGGTCCTCTGAATATATGTTATGGCTGAAAAGCTTGGTTTTCTTGTGGGATTGCTAACAATGAGAGTTGGTCTGTCTCTGACTCTTTTGTCTACTTATGGGGCCCTTTCCTCCTACTGGGTTGCCTCATTCAGCCTTGATGTGACGGTATGTGCCTGTTCTTATTGTCATTTGTTATGATTATTTGGGTTGATGTCCTTGGGAGACTTGCTCTTTTCTGAGGACAAACAGAGGGGGAGTAGATCTAGGCAAGAGGGCAGGTTGAAAGGAGAGACTGGGTGGAGGGAGGGGAAACTGCAGTAGGGATATTATATATATATATATATATATATATATATATATATATATATATATATATATATATATATATATATATATATATATATATGAAGAATGAGAGAGAGAGAGAGAGAGAGAGAGAGAGAGAGAGAGAGAGAGAGAGAGGAGATACTACAACTTTGTGATGACCTAACCCACAGATGGAGCCATTTGTAACCCAAAAAGAGCAACCTCAGGAGAAATCATGGATGCTAGCACCTTTCCGTTGGACTTTCAGCTGCAAAACTAGAAGGAAACAAATGTCTATTGCTTAAGACACCTGTGATGTGATAGTTTGTATGCAGTCTTAGCGAAGTAATGTAGTCAACCATGTACAAATCACATTCCCAATTTATAGCTCATTAACAAGGAAGATCTACAAAGCAAATGAAAGATAGACCTTGGAATTGTGTTTAGACAGAGTTACCTTGATTGTTCCTTGGCTTCTTTGAGCTCTGCTATGAACTAAGACCTCTTTGTCAACCTATGATGAATAACAGTTCTGCCTGGTTTTGACAATTATGTGTAACGTATTTTCTTGGTAAGCAATGTTTTACATTTCAAAACATAGTTGCAGAGAACTATTTCCCTCAGGATATCCCCTCATGAAAAATTATGTGTGCCCTGGGCGTAAACAGAAGATATACTTGATACATTTCCAGGGCCACTTGGGAGGGGAAGAGAAGCAGACCACACAATGTTGATTACAAGACATGACAATACTTGTAGCATTTTACTTTCAGTCTTCTCTTACATTCTAAAAAGCTAACCTGATATCTACTAATTTTTAAAAATAATACTTTTACTAATTCCTTGAGAATTTCATACAACGTGTCAGTTCATATTCATATGACCTATCACAACTCCTTCCAGATCCAATGGCACCTTCTTACACATCCAAAGCTATGTTTTTTTGTTTATTTTTATTGGCTTTTATTTTTTTATTTTCATTTTTTTTGTCAAGTCCTGTAAATTTTTTCTCAAATACTCTCAGGTGTGAGACCAACCCCTGGAGCAGGGTCAGCCTACCAAGGATCAAACTCTTAAAGCAAACTAACTGTACCTCTTCCAACAGCAATCAGTTGCCAGCATCTCCTCAGCAAGGGGTTGGACTTCATGCCCTCTCCCCCTCTCTGCTCGGAGAGTGTTTGGTGCTTTGATCTTGTTCAGATTTTGTGCATGACATCATAACCACTGTAATTTCAAAACTTCCATGTTGTGTCCAGAAAACAATATTTAATTTAGTCACCTACAACCTTTGGGTGTTAAAAGTCATTTTGCACCTTCAGAGATGATCCCTGAGAGTTTGAGGATGTCTTAGCTCCTTCTCTTGAGGCTTTGCCTGCTTACAGAAGATGGCTGGTTCAGACCCCATGCCCCCATTACTCGTCTTTGTTAGGGGAATTCTCTTAGACACAGAAGCCCCATCGGGCTCAGTTCTATGCAATCTCTTATTCTCTAAGTATTGGCCTATGAGAGTCTGTGTTAAACAACACTCCCTGCAAGACTTAAGACTGTATCAATACATTAATGCATCTCTCAACCTACACCACAGAAACATCTTCTGTACTTAAAGAGGACAATAAATCGCCTCTAAATCATCCTTGTTTTCTAATTCTTTGGCCATAGACTTGATCTGTTAGAAGAGAATCTTGATGTTCCTTATGGCAAAAAACAAGCAAGCAAACAAAAAATGAAATAGAAATAAAGTCAATGTGAGCCTGTCTCCTACTTTTTATGGAAGATTATCAAGATTATCAAGTGTCCTTCAGTACTAAACTTTATCCCTTAACTATCCAAAATAACTTTGGAATCAAGAGGTCATCCAGTTGACAGAAGAATTTAAAAATGTGAGCCTATTTAATTGATGGGTGAGCCAGCGTGATATTGATTGTATTCAGGAATTATCAATGATGTTATAATGCCAGAAATGAACATAGATGCTGTCTATATGCTTAGTGATGCTTAGTTATGCTTATATACTCCTTGGCCAGCTTTGCAGATGTGAGCTAATTCATGCATAGCTAATTATAACCTGAATGCCTTACCACTTACAAAACTTATAATCACTTGCTCCTTTGTATTATCATACTATAGAAAATATTGTGGCTAAAAATTGAACTTACTTTATTAATCCTTGGATGTTTATAGTAATATTATTCCATGATGAGTCTAAATGTAAAAAAAGTGATTATTGAGACTGCACGATCCAGACAGTTACCAATGTATACAACAGATCTTCAAACTATATATAGCAATCTAAAAATCATTACAGATTTAACGTAAGATAAGAAATATTTATTTAGAGTATAATTTCATAATATATATATGTATATATATACATATATATATATATATATATATATATATATATATATATATGTGTGTGTGTGTGTGTGTGACCTCAAACTTACTATGTATTACATGTTGGCCTTTATCTTAAGATAATCCTCCTTTATCAGTCTTCTGAATATTGATGTTACATTTCTGCCCCACCATGCCCAGCTTACATTTTTAATTTTTATTTAAGTGAATCCTTTTGTATTTCATATATAAGACATGATACTTTCTGCTCCTTAAAGATTGACTGGATAGGTTTGATTGTTATTGGAATTTTGAAAGATGCCAAACTGCTATTAAAAGATTATTACTTGTTATAGTTGTTATTATAATTTAAGTCTCCCTCACATTATTCTTATCTTTGTATCTATTCAGTGTTTCTGGTCTTGAGGAAGAAACTATTGACAGTCTGAAAATTTCACATATTTTAATATCACTTAGGCATAAATGGTAAGGTTGTTTGGATACTTTTATTTTACTGAATCATATTATACTCATCATGTCAATAACTAAATTGTCAAAGTATGTAAATTTCAAAATACATAATCTGTGACATATTCTAATTTTGATACACCTATAACTTGTCCAACTCGTAGCTGAAACAGAAATTCACACTATTCTTTTTTGTACTAAGCAGACATTTCATTGTCCAAGTTTTCTTTTTGTCTTCTGTGATGGACCCTTCTAGTCATGCCTTTTTAGTTTTGAAATCAATATGATTAATTATGCCAAAGATTTTGTAAAAAGAACTTTGAGTAAGAAAAACGTGTTACCACATTTAAGATGCTAATCAGCATAGTTTCACTTGGTACTATTTCAGAAACATTTGCATATGAAGCTTGGATAGAGAGCTAGAGAGTAAATCTTAGAACTGTGGATAATAGAAATGTCTACGTGCATGACACATACAGAATCAGCCACACATTCAAAAGCAAACTAGTAAATACTGACTTTCCTGCTGGGTTTTATGGTGCAGAATTTCTACTCAGATCACTTTACTGAAGAGGAGAACTATATCCTGGGTAGAACTGATTCTGAAAGCATAGATCAGAACATCTGAGTTTCATATTCAGTTTATCTTTTATCTTGAGTTCACTGAAAAAAAAAAAACATGTTTAGTCCTGCATGAGAATGGGTTGAGTGGCTAAAATCATAACCTCTTGATAATTTAGGAGTTTCTATAATAGTAAGGGAAATGTGATAACAAGAGAAGAACAAAAACAGTTCCTCCTACAGAGAGTACATACTGTTGATAGAGCTTTATAAATTTTATATATAACCACAAATCTATGACTCCCAGTCTACCATAACCACCTGACTAACAGCATCAAGGGGCTATGGCAAGACTAAATTGTACACTCTAAGATGTTTGTTTTCCCCAGAGAAAAATCACAAAGATTCTGTATGAACTACTTATTTTAGACTCTATAATCTCTCAGATATGTATTTTAACACCTTAAACAAAGTGTATGTTCACATTAAAAGTGAGAAAAAATTCAACAAGGTCATTCTTCTTTTTTTTCCTTGCATGAAAGACTACAATCAACAGATGCCAAGATTGAGCTGATGGAATTCAGTGTATTCAAGGCATCTAGTTGCAGAAAGCATTAAAGTGCCATAATCCCATCTTAATAATATACTGTGAACTCACATTTGAAAGGAAGGCGTTATCAGAGGAAAGTTAGGAATGTGGAATTATCAGGACCCAAACCCTATATGTGTGCTAGAATACCAAGTTGGGTGAGTGTTAAAGTGGACATTTTTGTACAGTTCTTCTAAATGTGGCTAACTTATCTGCTATCTGAGCAGATGAAGTTGTTCTTCATTTGGTACAAGTAGTTCTTTGTCAAATCTTCTCCTTGTTCTTGATTTGTTTCATAATGTGCATTACAAGGAAAGGAAGTTAAAAGACCCATTATATTACAAAAGTTTGACATTTAATAGATCATATTTTTGAAAAAATGCCATGTTTCATTCATTAATAAAAGCATTAAGATGACAAACTTGGAAGTCTCCTCTGTAATATTTTGACCTTAAACATTTGGAAAGATTAACTACATTGGCATCTGTTAAAACACTTGCAATGTAATTACAAGATTTCTTAATTAAATGTCCATGGTTTTTCAACGTTAGTGAAAATAATTCAGGCATGCAAGAGGAAAAGTTGGATTTTTTAGGCTTCTTTCTTATTGGTTTTTTCATCCCAAACCCATTCATCTCCCCACCCCTTCATATCTGCTCTCTGCCCTTGCAACCTACCCTTTAAAAAATTAAAATTAAAAAAACAAAAACAAACCAAAACAAAAACAAAATCAAAAACCAAAGACAAAAACAAACAAGCTCTCCTGTTATGATATATTGCACAGGAGACCCCAAAGTTATCGTGTGTGCAGGGAAGCATGCTGGCAGGCTGGGCCGATATGGCAGCAGGCTGGCAGTGACCCACATCATGCAGACAGAGCGGCAGGGCAGCAGCAGACGGTTATTCACGACCCAGATGCTGCAGCTGCAGGGAAATGGTTTATTATAATAGACAGATGAAGAGAAACATAGGACAGAGGGAGAGAAGAGAGAGAAAGAGGAAGGGGGTTGAGGGTGTACACCTCATGGGAGGAAAGGCTAAAGAGAGGGAGGGTTTTCCTTAAGATGAGGATTTTATGTCAGGACGCAGGGCAGCCTCAAGGGGCAGGTCAGAATGCTAACATTGGGTTCCAAGGAGAGGGTCAGAACACTAACATCTCCCACTCTCGTGACTTCAGGGCCAGCTCTCCCACCCACCACAGTGTCTAAGGGGCAAGAGGAGGGCATCTCTCTCTCTCAACCACTCCAACACGTGGAAGATGAGGCGTGGGGCCAGATCTCTCATGAACTTTTCCAGGGCCAGATCACCTACAAGCCTGTCAATGGGGTCAGCTCTACTGTGCTGCCCTGGTGAGGTGCAAGGCCAGTTCTCCTGAGTTCTGCATCCCGTGAAAGGCAGATAAGCTCTTCCACCTTTGGGCCTCCAGCACCAGCTTTCCCACTTGCATTAGGTGGCAAGGGAGGAAGGAGGTATCTCTGCCTGACCCACTCTCTGTGACAGATAGATAGTGGGGCTAGCTCTTCCATTCCCATGCCTTCAGGGCTGGCTCATCCATACCCCCACCAATGGAGTCAGTTCTAGTGTACTGCCCATGAGAGATGCAGGGCCCTCTCTTTCCGGAGTGCTGCAGTTGGTGGGGGTCAGGGACATTTCTCCCTAGTGCTATAGCCAGTAAGGAGCAGACCCAATTCTGTGCAGCCCTATCCTCACTGTCTTTGGTGGCAACAGGAGCCGTGGACATCAGTGCAATTCAAAGCTGCAGGTGAGCCATGGACCCAGGCATGACCCTTGGAAGCAGCCCAAGCCTGGATAACACCAAGTTCCCAGATGGCAGCACAGGCCACTCAGATCTGTTTGGCCCTGACAGTGGTAAGGCTCTCAGACGCTAACATGGCCCTAGGCTGCAGCCGAGACTCTGGTCTTTTGCATGATCCTTAGTGGCAAACTGAGCCAGGGATATAAACAGAGACCCCGCAGTAGTTGGACCATGGACCCAGACATGATTCTTGTCAGCAGCAGGGCCAGGACATCATAATGGCCACAGTTGGCTCTCCAGGTCACTCAGCTAGGAATGGACGCAGTGACTGCATGGCCCTGGAACAACAACATGGCCTCAGGTTGAGGCCTAGACCCTGGAATCTCTATCAGATATCAACACAGATCCTGGCTCTAGCTGACTCACTGATTCAGGCATGCCCACAGCTGCAGCTCTGCCCATCGCACTCCATGGTGCCAGTTGGCAACGAATGTCGTTCAGATCTGTATGGCCCCAGCATCGGCACAGACCTTGGATACCAACTTTGACACAGGCAGCCCAGATAATGGGCATCTGTGTGTCCTTTGGTGGCAACACAGGCCTTAAACATCACTTATTTTTTCCATGACATTTTTCTTTTTTTTCCCCCTTCCTCTATGCAGACATTTTTTTTTCCACTTGAGAGCCAAAAACAATCATTCAAAGTAGATTATTAACTTATAAAGATGCAGACTGCATCAGGACCATGGGCCTAGACATGGTCCCAGGGACCAGCCCGGGGACCTGATTTCATCATGATCCTAGCTGGCATTGCAGTTCACCTAAATCAGCATGGCCCCAGGGGCAGCATGTCACTGGGGCACCAAAATGTCCCCAGGTAACAGCCCAGCCCACAGGCATCTGTCCAAGTTGTTTTTTTTTTTTTTAAACAACCAGTTGATTTAGAAAAAAATGTGTATCACTGTTTATTGGTAAGGAAGCTGGGTAATTTTTGACAATTATTTTGGTATTAAAATATATATTCCAAGTTTAATTTACTAGAAAATTTACAAATATTTAATAGAACATTAAAATAATTAAGATAGAAAAGAAACTTATTCTTTTCATGACATTTTCCTTCTAGTTCCCCTTCACCTTATCATGTATAAGTATTGCATACATTTCCTCTTTCAGTTGAGAGCCAACAATGATCACTCAAATTAGATTACTATTAATATATTTAAATTAATACATATCGCAATTACAGATAACTTATGTGTGATTACATTAAAAAATCTCAATTTTCTGCTATAAAAAATTCTTACTAAGTTTTGTCATTTTAATTTTTAAGTGCACAATATATCAAAATTACCTCTCAGGGAATGGTTATAAGAGCCATAATCCCTTAATGAGGAAACCCTGACACTCAACATAAACTCGTTTATACACTTAGAATATGTCATCTGTTCTCTGTTAAACTGTGATTTAGAAGTATTCATGGAGATTATAGGAAAACTAAATGGTTCCCTCAATATCCCAGTAGTGACACAGGAATGTCCCATGCCATTGGCTGGCATAAAGTGATAGGTTGTAGAAGTTCACAAACGCATGCAGTTGCCTATACCAACGGCCTGTTACTCTGGCCCTATAATTTCTTATGCCTCCAAATCTCATCCAAAAAGACAAAATAATAACCTAATTCACAGCCAAAAATAAATGAAAAAGAAAAAGATGAAATGCAGCAACAAATAGTCTATTTTACTATTTGGTTTGATGTTCTCCCTTTTGGGGTCCTTGGGGGAGCAAAATGTTACCTGAATCTTTCTTTTTCTTGTTCTCTGCAACAAATTGTGGATTTAAGGAATGTACCATTTTTACACTAGTTGCTTTTCAAGGACCCATGAAATCTTCCCCACAGACTGGCACGAGATCAACAGCAGGGTTACTTCATTCTCAGCTTATTCACAGTGATTGATCTGAAGGAGAAATTCTTTCCATCAACCGCAGATGAGGATCATTTGGCTGATTTATTATTATGGCTCATCACCTTGGAAGTTTCCTTTAAAGACCTTTCTCTGTGACATATAATCTCCATCAATGAATATATTTTATGTGACATCTGCATTTTGATACTTACTTGGAATGCAAACTGTTTTAAGATTTATAATTAATGTTCTACACTGAAAAAATTGCTGTATTAGCATTTATTGCTGGTAGTATTTTTCTGTTATGTTTGATGAATCTTGCTCTTCTAGCAGATGTGGTATGACCAGTCTCTACTTTTCTAAAACAATTTACCTGAAATGTGCCTGCATCATGTATAAAAGTCTTTCATATGGATACATTGAGTATAAGACATTTAGAAAATATAAAATATACATAATATAAAAATGTACTAAAATCAGGCAATTTAAGTAAATTGTCCATTCTTGAAAATGAATATTTTATCTTCCTCACACGTAACTCATTCTTATTGAAAAACTTTTCATTGATTTTAAAAGCTAATGTTGTGTATGTGCATATATCCTTTTAAAGCCATAATTGTTTTTTTTCTGCTTTTTATTTCCACTATAAAAAAAATAGGATGTTCTTTACCTAAATACATCTTCAGACAATTATTTCCAAAGGATGGTACATAAAAAAGTAAGTGTTTAGAACTTAAAATAGATAATAATAATAATCATATGAATCTAATTCATAACATGCATTAGCAAGCATAAGACATGACTAGTTCATAATTAATTTCTGAGCTGAGTATAGTTTAAATCTCTTGACCTATTATGACTAAATTATCACAATATGGCTTATCGTGTCACTCTTGATTTATAGTTTTACTCTCATGTTTATATTTATGGTGCATTATAGATCACATTAACAGACTGCCCATAAAAACAAGGAAACTCAAGAAATAGACAAATTGTCAGTGACTATTGTAAGTGGTACCTCACTCTTCTCTGTTCACTTATAGTAAATGAAAAATTATTTGTTAAATTGCTTAGAAGACTTGCTAGTGGTTAAAAACAAAATATTGATACATTATAAGAAGTCAAATATCAAGGAAGAAATTTGTTTGCTTAAACTTTATTTATGTAATTTTAAAGTGATAAAGTCCTGTATTTTAGTCTTTACTTTATTTAGTCATTAGCTGCCCATCTACTATCATTTGATCCCAACCCAGAATTGGTATTGTGATAACGTATCATAAATTTCAGTATCTACATATTTATAATTTAAAGTTTAAACTTGATTTTGAAAAACTTAAAACAAATGAACAAAACCTGTTTTTATAATTCAAAGACAGTAAAAACAGTATGATACCCTTATAAGCACTGATGTTGCAAATGTTAAGAAGAGAATAAAAATAAAAAGACAAGATGCAAACATTCTTTCAAAGGCCAGAAACGCAATCTCCTCCCTCTACCTACACTCTGATTTCCATTTTCCCAATTTTGGTCAGTCCACCAGGAGCCTTGTGATAATTAAATTAAATTCACTCTAGGTTGGAAATGACAGACTAAGATCAGTGTGCGGGGGAAACAAACCATTAAACTCATTACAGAATGATCAGAACATGATTAGCTGTTATTAATTTCCCATTTCTTATAAGTGAGATGAGCTGTGGCTTTTGAACAGGGTATTTTCAGTTTTAAGTCGTAAAGATGTATTTAGCCAATTCTCAAATTTTTTCTGTATAATGTCTTCAACTCCAAGAAGAAATGATTTGATCTACTATTACTGTTATAATTCCCAGCTATCTCCCAGCTACATGACTACACATAAGCTCTCCATCAGTCAGGCAGAATTCTTAGTCATTCCAGGGCCTTGCATCCTACGTAATTTGTTTACATAAATATATTATTTTATTGTATCATTTTATAGAATGTTTTACTTTATTTAACTATAACTTCCAAGGAACAGTAACTAATCTTTTAATAAATTTCATGAAATTTTTATTGTCTAAGAATTATAATAAATCCTGCTTTTTTATATAATATAATAGCTTTATTACAAAAATTATAATAAAGCTGCTAAATACACAATTTTTATATGTCTGTTAGTTGTCTTGAAACTATATATTTCATGTCTTTTGTGAAAAAGAAATTTAAATTTTTCCAATTTCTTATAATTGTTATTTCTTGTAATTGTTATTTATTTGTGGCATCATTTACCATGTGAGAGAAAACACAAGGTATAACAAAATCCACTATAAGAGTTTTATTAAGGGAGGGAAAAGAGAGATTGTGCAATAGGTCTACTAGAAATGAACAGTGAGGAAAAAAGTGTCAGGGGCATGGGTGGAATCTGCTTTTATATAGCCACCCCCCAGCATGTGCATATGGGCTTACACAGCTAGGCCACACATGTGCATAGATTATGTGATCACATAGTGCACAGATTATGTAGGGCATAAGGCCCTGAGATGACTAAGCATTCTGTCTGACTGATGGACAGTGCGTACACAGTCATGTAGCTGGGGGTGGCTGGGAATTATAACAGTTGGTAGTGATCTTCAGCATAAAGCTGATAATTTTTCTGTCTCTGATTGTTTTGATAATTACATTTAATGTACTACAACAAACACTGCATTAAAATATACGATTATATGTTATACATTAACACATATTGTTCCTTTGTAAAAAAAGAATGATACTAACAATACAATAATGTTGTATATATTTTACATAACATATTTATTTTTAATCCTTGCTAGCAAGATAAATCTTATTTAAAACAGATCAGAAGAGTAGTGTTATGTACTCATAGATGAGTGCTTTATTTGATCATTATCAGAGAAGCTTCCTCCTGCAGCAGATGGGAAGAAATACAAAGACCCATAGTCAGACCTTAAGCAAAAAGAAAAACCATGGAACACTCAGTTCTAAATGGAATGTCGCCAATTAATCTCTTTCTTCAGGGCTCAAAGAAACTTGTGGAAGAGAAGGCAGGAGTCAAGAAGACAGAGGGGCTGTAGGCCACCAGGAGAAGAAGGACTTCTAAATCAACTGGGCAAAGCTCTTATGACCTCACAGGCCCTGAAAACAGCAAGCACGGGGCTTGCACAGGTCCGCACCACGTCCCTTGCATATATATTATGGCTTTCACTTTAGTGTTTTTATTGGACTCCTGAGTGCGTGTACAAGTGGGTCTCTGTTCTTGAGACTGTGCATGGGTTGCCTTGTCCAATTTTGATGTAATGGTGTTGTTTTATCTTATATTTTGTTTTGTTATATTTTGTTGTTTCTTTTAGAAGCCTGTTTTTTTCTAATGAGAACAGAAAGAGAGTGGATCCAGATGGTAGGGAATAAAGAAAAAAAAATTGGGAGGAGTAGAGAATCGGGAAACAGTGATCAAAATTTGTCATATTAGAAAAGAATACATTTTTAACCAGAAGAGGAAGAAAAGGAAACCCCTGGGAGATTCATGAAGCATATCACCTCCAGAGATTAGCTCATGAGAACTTATTCAATTAATATATGAAATAATAAGAAAATATAATACTCTCATTTCAATTCAGTCTATTTAACAATATGAAAATCTATTCTTAGTTTTCCTGATCATTTATCCTGATGACCAAAAATTAAAAACAATGAAGGTAAAATCATTGAATTGTTAATGCTAGCGCTCCTGTAAGAAAAGAAGTACCTGTGCTTTTGAAGAAGGTCTTTGACTTTTCTTAGCCTTGGTCTTCATTACTCATCGTTCTCAGGATGATCATTTAAGATTCATTCATGGTGTACTACTACCCTTAATAAGTAATATGTGGACTCCTGTGTATTAGTGTAGCATTGCCATATATATTATGTGATTGTGTTATATATTCAATATATTTGTTCCTATTAATAATTTAATGTTATTGAGTATAAGACAATTTCCACACATGTGTGTGTGTGTGTGTGTGTGTGTGTGTGTCATTATAATGTATCTTTCATAGACACGCACACATACACCCATACACATATATATATATATATATGAAAAGTGACAATGGATGAAACTAGAAAGCCTAAGAATGGTCTGTCTTCTTTTCCAGCTGAAAGAGGAATTCAGCTTGTACCTGAGTTTATACACTTTGGCCTTGAGTTTGGTGCTCCATTTATATAACTGATACTCTGGCAAGTACCACAGTAGTTCAGGTCCAGATCACTAATGATAGTGCAACTAAAGAGAGCAATGTATCTAACTCATGCAAAAATTTTATTGAAAATATTCAAAAACAAAATTTCAGCAACAACACAGTAATGGAAAGTTCCGTTGGTAATAATCAAACATTTTCTTATCAATGGTTTCTTTACATCTGTTCAAGAGCTCATTCAGAAGATGGTACAACTGTCTAGGAACTTTATGTTATGTAACTAGTTAATTTTATTTTTTAGAAAATCATTTTGAAAATTTAAATATTCTTCTGGTAAAATGATCAGTAATTGTTGCTTTTGTCTCTTGTCTATATCCTCTTTTTTTTCTTCAAAAAAGAACCCTGAATCTAATTTCCTTTGTTTAACTTTTTTCCTGACTTATTAACAATTACCAACTTCTAACCAAACATTCTAAAAATAACAATTATCCATAACCCATAGAATGACGAAAAATACGTGCCCCACCTATTGGGAATGAGGGCATTGTGTTCTTAAAATTACTTCCTGCTGTCTGGGAGCAAAGGCATCTTTACTGAATACTGAAAAGAAAAATTTTGAGTTAAAATTTTGAGTTAAAAATTTGTCAAGTCCTGGGAGAGGTGGCTGTATCATTTGTGGTCCAGTCTCTGCATAATGAGAAAATGCAGGGGCTTATCTCAAATCCATGCTTGAATAGTCTGTGAGGCTGGATCATCTCAGCTAGCCAACTCAAAATTTTCATGAGAAGTTCGTAGTCCAAAGCCAATCTTCGGATGATATTTGTCAGTTTAGTGGTATTATTATCATCCTGATGGAATCATCGTTGTGGGGTTCCATCATCTAATCAAACTTAAGGAACTATTCTATTGCCACTAATCTCATAATTCTTCTGTTCTATTTTGATTCTTTAAAACTTTTCTTAAGGTATAAATTTTTTTTTGGGGGGGGGGGGTTCGAGACAGGGTTTCTCTGTGTAGCTTTGCGCCTTTCCTGGAACTCACTTGGTAGCCCAGGCTGGCCTCAAACTCACAGAGATCCGCCTGGCTCTGCCTCTCAAGTGCTGGGATTAAAGGCGTGTGCCACCACCACCCAGCAAGGTATAAATTTTATATCAAAATTTATATGTATATATGTATTTAAATTTTTGTCATGATATTAACCTATAAAAATAAAAACAAAGTTTATACTTTATGGCTGAATATACACCATAATTCTGATGGGGACTTGAACCTAGAAGAGTTCCTTAAAGTTAGAGATGAGGCTGTGCCATCTACATCACAGCTTGGATTTCTCTTCAGTATCTATTTAGAGAGCTGCCACCCACTTATCCACCACTTTCAACAATCAAAATTTTCTATTGTCCCAAGGTCATGAGGTGCTATTTGAAATTATTACTAAAGCCATGGTTTTCTTAATTTAATTTCCATTACATGTTTTTCTAATATAACACCACTTATGGGATTAAATTTTCAAAGAAATCTTATATTGCATAATATAGAAGTGAAGAACTTTAAAAGTTCACTTATTTATTAAAGTTCAAAAATGCATTGCTTGCAAAAGGTAAAGAAATAAAATGTGTTGAATTCATTTATCTTGTGATATTTTGGGAAGAACTCATCACATTCCTGATTAATGAGTGGACACTTGATCTGCACTCGTACAAAAAATAGAAAAAAAAAAGGAACATTAACACATCTATTTATTGGAATTCAGTTAGATATCCAATTACACATGATTTTAATATTTTAAAGTGTGAATATTTAATAATAATTAAATTTCAATATTTAATTTAAAATGCTATGGTCACAATGTTCACTTTTTAAAATTCTTTTATTAATAATTCACTGACTAGAAAATTCCTAATATTTAGTGCAGGTTTTAAGTAGTATTCAAAAGTCTCTAGCACAGTAGAGGAAGCAGATATAATTTCACATGACATCAGAGAATTAAGGTTTGTCTGTCTGTCTATGGTTCATTTAACATGCTTTTCCAAGAAGTAGTGGCAAGCTCCACAATGCTGTGTTCCTTTAAAATACAAGAATGTTTTACACACATAATTCCAGAAAACCTTTATTATATGTTTACATTTTCCCAGGATAGTAAAATAATAAACAAAATGTCAATTAAAAATGTCTTTTTTAACAATAATTAGAAATGTTTTTAGCAACAATTTACTCCAGTTAATATAATCATATATTGATATTAACTATTATCCACATTTCTTTAATTACAATGTATTTTCATGATTTGAATGAATATATCTACTACATAAACAGCTGTTGCTCCTAAAATAAAAATGAACACACTATAGTCAAAGGTCACAAAGTTAAATGTAATCCATAGAGTAGCACTTTCTATTTCATTCATATTTTGTACATGGTAATTAATTCAAAATAAATAGGTACAAGGCATAAATTGACAAATAGTTGAAAATTTAAAATCTACCCCAGAAATCCACAAAGATACCTCTACAATAGACTACTGGCAATGGTTGAGAGAAAGCCTGAACTGACCTACTCTGGTGATAGGATGGTCAAACACCCTAACTGTCATAATAGAACTCTCATCAAATGACTGAGGGGAGCGGATGCAAAGATCCACTGCCAGGCCCCAGGTGGAGCTCCAGGAGTCCAATTGGTGAGAAAGAGGAGGGATTGTATGAGTGAGAATTGTTGAGACCAAGATTGGAAAAAGCACAGGGACAAATAGCCAAACTAATGGAAACACATGAACCATGAACCAATAGCTGAGGAGCCCCCAACTGGATCAGGCCCTCTGGATAAGTGAGACAGTTGATTAGCTTCAACTGTTTGGGAGGCAGTTGGACTGAAACCTGTCCTTAGTGCATGAGCTGGTTGTTTGGAACCTGGGGCTTATGCAGGGACACTTAGCTCAGCCTGGGAGGAGGGGACTGGACCTGCCTGGACTGAATCTACCAAGTTGAGCTGAATCCCCAGGGGAGTCTTTGCCATGGAGGAGATGGGAATGGGAATGGGCTAGGGGGAAGGGGTTGGGGCCGAAGCGGGGAGGACAGGGGAATCCATGGCTGATTTATATAATTAAATTAATATAATTTAATATAAATTTAATAAATTTATATAAAATTTATTATAATTTAATAAATTTATATAATTAAATTAAAATATAAAAATTAAAATCTAAAGGTGAATAGAAATACCTTCTCTTATATAATTATGGAACAAGAAGAAATTATTTATATATTTTGCCTTAAAAATTTTTCTGTCATTGTTAAAAAGAATCCCGAAGTTTATTATCAGATTGTAAAAAAACAATGTTGTCCCTCATGTCTCCATCTGATGTTATCTCTGTGATATAACTTTCTACATATTGCCAGTCCTTGCTTACCATGGACTCAAGCCTGCTATGACAAGTATTTGTTTTATGTAAATGTTTTACAGTTCTTTAAATACTCCATAAAACCACTGTGTATTTGCCTCATCCCCATCTCCCCCCACACAGAGCTAGATTTTATATATTATTGGAAAGCCAGGGCTATAGCTTATGTAATTTTTTAATTAAACTTTAGATTGATTTAATTTTCAAAAGAAAAACATGAAAGTAAAATTTAACATGATTTTGCCTATATCTAAAGTAACTACCCAAAGTTGGTAGTAAGGTTTCCATAACATGATAATTAAATCATCAGCCTTAATTCTCAGTTTAGGGAATCTCTGTGACTGATCTACTTTGTCAGTTACCTTAATTCATTCTAACTTTTGATTCTGAAAGTCAGTGAAGGTTTTTGGTGGATTTGTCTTCCGTTTTACAACTTACACACACACAAAAGCATACACACTGTTATGATACAGTCCACAGGAGGCCCTGGCAGGTGGAGCCAAGGTGCCTCATGGTAGGTGAGAGACAGAGATGCCATGCTGACAGCACTCAGTGGAGAGTTTTACTTGGTGGGGGGAAGAGAGTGTGGAGAGAGAAAGAAGGAAAGAGGGGGGAGTGCA
This sequence comes from Peromyscus maniculatus bairdii, assembly GCF_049852395.1. NCBI lineage: Eukaryota > Metazoa > Chordata > Mammalia > Rodentia > Cricetidae > Peromyscus > Peromyscus maniculatus. Next base: position 23,918,462 of record NC_134862.1, on the reverse strand, counting down.
CACCTCATGGGAATGAATAGAGAGAAAGAGAGGGGAGAGGAGGAGATTTCTCTTTTAAAGGGGACTTTACGCCAGGATGCTGGGAGTATCTCCAAGGGGTGGGTTAGAATACTAACATTCCTCTGTTTTGGTTATTATAAAAATGTGAATTATTGATAGCAAGTAGGAGAAAATGAGGTCACTGAATCCTCAAGACTACTTCACACTGACATGAGGCGGAGTGGGGAGGGGGGATGTTGGAAGTTGGAGTCATGCACAGTGGGAGATCTCAGACATCTTTTTATTGAGGGAGCTGAGAAGGCAGGTTTCAGCAGTGATCTTCCAGGAGCTTGGAAGAATGGCATGCCAAATCAGGAGTACAGAAGCCAAGGTGTCTGCTGATTCTGTGGAGGTCAGGCAGGAGGAGTGATTCTGCAAAATATGCTCAAAAAAATTGGTGGGGTCAAAAATGAACTCTGGAGATAATTAGTTTTCATTAGACCAGATTTCTTGATGCAGTAGTAAAAATTTTCCCAGGAGCCAGTAAGTATCTGTAAGACAGCTGTAATAGATTTAACCAAAGGCTTATGGCTTTGTGTTAAAAGGTATGAGCATTTCCTGGCTTCAACCCAATGAAACATATCTTTAAATCTATAACCAGAGGAAATTCCTTGAATGGAATTAGTTGAGTAAGTGAAGAAGGAGGGAGGCTTCCCTAAACATCATCATTTCTGAGAAGAATATGTAAGTGAATAGAAGTGAGACAGCTTTTTATCTTTATATAAACAAACCGGGATATACTGAGAGCAGTCAATAGTAAAAAGTTACAATGAAATCTGTTCTGTGAGTTTAGTTGAATTATTAACCAGGTAAATTCTGTCTAGACACAATAGTAGCCTTAGGAGAGGGGACCTGTGAATTTTATACAGAGAACTGAAAAGGCACCTGAAACAAGTCTGGTTGTCAAATGGAATGAGAGATCTGATAAGGATAAATCATATCTGAGTGCAGACCAACCAGCTTTTGAATCTGTTAAAAATGACAGGGACCAGTCCACCCAGTCCATTCCTAGGTCTCAACATCATTGTAGGCAGGAGTACCAGAACAGCATCAATCTTTGGCCATCAAGACCATAAGGTGGGAGTTTTTCCCATGGAAGAGAGACATAGAGAAGACTGATCTTATTTTGTCTAGGTGAAAGAGGTGCAATCAAATCCCCAATGTCCTGCTGTTATTTGTCCACAGTCTGGGCTGGGTCCTGACAGCAAGTGTCACATTGTGGCATCTGTTGCCACCATCGAGATGGAGACAATTCTTTGGAGACCTTGGGTCACTGTTAGGATGTGGATGTCTCTGTCTGATATAATAAGCTTTTTAAACAATATTTTAAATGCCATATTCTGCAGATCTCTGACCATTTAGTCTATTAGGTATGAATGGCTGACTATCAGCTAGTATTCCCTAAGTCTCCCATATCTTAGCAGCTTCCATGAGGTTAGGGCTCATCTCCTGAGAAGTCAAAGAAGGGGAAAGATCCCAAGGCTGAATAAGAACAGGAGAAAAGGAGCTTGTGAGTCAGGGTATGGCCCAACTCTGAGAAAAAGATCGTCTGAGAAAAGAAAAAATGCCCCTCTCAGTGGACTAGAAACTCCATCCTGAATGATTTATATAGAAATAATAATTTCTCAAGGTTATATAATACATCTTTGGTTCTGCATAAATCAATGGGCATTAGGTAGCCAAAGGTAAAGGGGTTTTAACTTTACCTTAGCCCTTTAGCCTGTTTTGGGAACAGGGAGCATAGGATGATGTATTCTCCTCCATAATTGCTTCAAGCTGAAATGGGGTCCAGGAGGTCATGACCTTGGCTTGTCAAAGGTAAGGAGGGAATTTGGGCAATAGGGCATTTATCAAAAGCATCTGGTCATCTCTCTCTCTCTCTCTCTCTCTCTCTCTCTCTCTCTCTCTCTCTCTCTCTCTTCACACCTCGGACACTAGGTGGCTGTTTTGAAATTCCCTCAGATTTCTACTGTTCTACAAAGACTTGGTAAGTCAATTAACATATCAGATTTTTTTTTTTTTTTTTTTTTTTTTTTGGTTTTTCGAGACAGGGTTTCTCTGCGTAGCTTTGCACCTTTCCTGGAACTCACTTGGTAGCCCAGGCTGGCCTCGAACTCACAGAGATCCGCCTGGCTCTGCCTCCCGAGTGATGAGATTAAAGGCGTACGTCATCATCGCCCGGCAACATATCAGATATTTTAACGGAAACTATTTAAAAGAGAAAATTTTTTTCCACATTAAAAAAATGGGTTTTATGTGTACATTGGAAGAAAATTGGATTTTGTTTGAAATTTTAGGCAGTCTGACAATGGAACAACTATATGAGAAGATTAATATTGATTGAATTATGCACATTATTACTTTTCTTATCCTCATTTTACTATTTAAAAAGATAGTCAATTTAAGTGTGAGAATAACAGTTTTGGAAAAACCTGTTAAACTTGTAAAAATGAATGATAGAGAAATTCAAATTCAACAGAAGAAATTAACAGGGAAGTTGTTTCAAAATTGGATCATAAGGTTACAGAAAGAAAGCTTGTTTTCACACAATCAACCTTAATTTATCCAGTAGCCATTCAGCAGCTACCTGGTGAAGGGAATGGACAAAATACTTGGATTCCAATTGAAATGTTAGACTTATGAAGATTTAAGGAGGCAATAGTATCTTATGGCATACATTACCCATATGTAAAGCAAATGTTAAACACCTGGTCAACTTGTAATAGGATTATACCACAGGACTGGCAGGAGCTGGCACAGGCTGTTCTGGAACCCGGACAAAAGTTCCAGTGGCAAATGTGGTTCAAGGACATGGCTAAAAATATAGAACACAGTGGAGGGATAAAGGAATACAAGTCTTCCAGGATCAGCTTGTTGGAGAAGGCCAATATGCTTCAGTACAAACACAATGTTTATATGATGTCCAAACCCTAATTCTATTTGATCAGGAGCCTTGAATCCATCGGACAGATTTGAGGAACCAGGAAAAACACTAAGTCATGTACAAAGGTTATACAGGGCCCAAAAGAATCTTTCACGGATTTTTTACAAAGATTGACTTCAGCAGTAATGAGAATGGTCCCGAATTCAGAAGCCAGTCAGATAATAATCGAATCTTTGGCTTTTGAGAACGCAAATACAGCATGCAAAAGAATAATCAGACTGTTAAAGGCAAGATCTGCATCCTTGCAAGATTGGATTAGAGACACAGTTAATGTTGAGGCTCATGACCATGATGATATGTGGGAAGGAGAGGCAATTTCAAAATGTTTGAGGAATGATAGATGTTTTAGATGTGAAAAGCAAGGACATTTGAAAAGGGACTGTAAACAGGTCATTCCTAGAAACAATGTTTCTTCAAGGAACAATGGCAACAGAATGCCCCTTCCTTCTGGAGTATGCAGAAGGTGTGGCAAGGGAAAACACTGGGCCAAGGAATGTAGATCAACAAGAGACAGGCAAGGTAATCCTTTGTCTCAGTCTTTGGGAAACTCCCAGAGGGGCCTCAGGCAGGCCCCCACAGCAAATCCAGTTCAAACCTTTCCTGCAGTTATAGAGGAAACCCCTACTCAGAGCAACTAAATAACCAAATTCCTATTGGAATAAATCATGCTGGTAGGGATGATGAAACAGAGAGAATAGAAAAATTCAGGAAAAAACATAAAGAAAACTTTGGCAAACGTCTATTAATGAACAAAGATCAAAATTAACAATAAAAATAAATGGTGTTTTGTTGTCTGGTCTGGTAGACACAGTTGCAGACAGAACCATAATTGCACCAGAATTTTGGCATCCAACTTGGCCTCTTCAGGAGGTGAATGTTCAACTGTTAGGAATTGGGACATTATCTCAAGTGAAACAGAGTGCAAGATGGCTCGAATGTATATGTCCAGAAGGACAGAGAGGAAAATTAAAACCATATGACCATATGTGGCTAACATAGCTATAAACCTGTGGGGTCGAGACTTGTTGAAACAATGGAATACTCAGATTAACATCCCTCCAATCTCAGAAACAAATCATAAACTAGCACATGTTTCTGAGAGAAATACTAGAAGGCATTATTCTGAGTGGTCACCAGCCACCCATATTATACAAGAACAGGGCACAACAACTGATGATCTCTCAAAGACACCAACAGCTCTACCTTTAAAATGGTTAACAGACAAGCCTGTATGGGTTCAGCAATGGCCTTTAACAACAGAGAAACTCCAGGCTTTGGAAGAGCTGGTTGAAGAACAGTTAAATGCTCAGCATATTGAAGAATCAACCAGCCCTTGGAATTCTCCTGTATTTGTTATTAAAAAGAAATCTGGTAAATGGAGGATGGTAACAAACCTTGGAGCAATTAACAAAGTAATTCAGCCAATGGGCTCTCTACAATCTGGGATGCCTTTGCCTACTCTGTTACCAAAATGATGGCCTCTCATAGTTATTGATTTAAAAGACTGTTTCTTTTCAATACCCTTACAAGAAAAAGACAGAGAAAGATTTGCTTTCACAGTGCCTACTTATAATAATTCTCAACTGGTTAAAAGATTTCAATGGAGGGTCCTGCCACAGGGAATGTTGAATAGCCCAACTCTGTGCCAATATTTTATACAACAGCCATTGGAAGTGATATGTAAAAAATTTCCTAAATCTATAATTTGTGTTTATGAGGATGATATTTTACTAGCTGACTCAAATGCAAATACTTTAGAAAGAATGTTTGAAGAAGGAAAGAAAAATTTGCCTTGCTGGGGATTACAAATTGCTCCTGAAAAGATACAAAGAGGAGATTCTATTAATTATTTAGGATATAAAATAGAGCTACAAAAAATTAGATCCCAAAAGGTGCAAATTAGGAGAGATAGACTACAGACTCTTTATGACTTTCAAAGATTATTTGGAGACATTTCTCATCTACTAACTATTGTTGGGGTAAAAGATGATTAACTGACTAATTTGATCAAAATCTTAGAAGGTGATAAGGAATTAAATAGTCCAAGAGAATTATCACCTGAAGCTGAGAAAGAATTGGCCTAGGTATTAAAGAAAGTACATGAAAGGCAGGTGGATCGTATTGATCCAAAGCTGGATTGCGTTTTGGTTATTTTACCTTCTAGACATTCTCCTACAGGAATATTAATGCAGAGGGAAGATATTATATTGAAATGGATGTTTTTACCAAATAAACCAAATAAAAAATTAAAAACTTATGTGGAAAAAATTTCTGACTTGATTTGGAAAGGAAAATTGAGACTTCATCAATTAGCAGGAATAGACCCAGCAGAAATTGTTGTAACTTTAACTAAGGAGGTCATTGAAAAATTATAGACAGAAAGTGAACCTTGGCAAAGATCTTGCAGCAATTTTTTGGGAGAAATTAACAGCAAATACCCCAAAAGCGATAGAATTGATCTTATAAAGAGAGCTGATTGTATCTTGCCTCAAATTTTACAGGAAAAACCCACATCTGGAGTTCCTACATTTTATACAGATGCCAACAAACAAGGAAAGACAGGTTACAAATCAGAAAATTTAAGTAAAGTGGTTCAAAGTCCTTATAATTCAGTTCAAAAATCAGAATTGTATGCTATTCTGTTGGCATTAATGGATTTTTCAGAACCTCTCAACATAATAACTGACTTTCAGTATGCTGAAAGAGTAGTATTGCATTTTGAGACTGCAGAATTTATCCCTGATGCTTCAGAATTAACTTTACTATTATACAATTACAAGATACAATCAGGAAAAGGAGTCATCCTTTATATATAATTCACATTCGATACCATACTGGTCTGCCATGCCCTCTAGCATAAGGCAATGATGAGATTGATAAATTATTGATAGGAAATGTGCTGGAGGCCTCAGAATTTCATAAAAAATATCATGTCAATAGTAAAGATTTAAAAAAAGGATTTTTCCATAACCTGACAACAAGCCAAAGAAATAGTAAAGAAATGTCCTACTTGTTCCTTCTACAATCAAACACCATTACTAGCAAGATGTAACCCAAAGGATACTTACTCAAAGGAATGAAATCTGGCAGATGGACGTGTTTCACTTTGCAGAATTTGGAAAATTGAAATATGTACACCATACCATCGATACTTATTCAGGATTTCAATGGGCAACTGCTTTGAGTTCTGAAAAAGCTGATTCTGTAATCACTCATTTGCTAGAAGTTATGGCCATCATGAGTATACCTGCACAAATCAAAACTGACAATGCTCCATCATATGTCACTGTTAAAATGAAACAGTTTTTTGCTTATTTACAATATAAAGCATATTACAGGCATATCACATAATCCTACAGGTCAAGCAGTTATAGAAAGATCAAACAGAACTCTAAAGGATATGCTAAATAAACAGAAAGGGGTAACAAAAACCCCCAGAAATAGACTGCATAATGCTCTATTAACTTTGAATTTTCTCAGTGCCAATGAGAAAGGAACAACAGCTGCAGAGAGACTTTGGATAATAAAAAAAAAAAAAAAAAAAACTACAGAATTAAATCAGTCTATTTACTTTAAGGATGTGCTGACCTCAGAATGGAAATCATGATATGTGTTACCTTGGGGACAAGGTTTTGCTTTTGTTTCTACAGGAGAAGATAAGCTGTGGGTACCATCAGAATGATAAAGGTTCGATTTGAACAAGAGATACCTCTTAATTAGAAGAGGTTATAGTTCATCAACCAGCATGAACATCCAATTTAAACTAACATACCAGTAACACATGCCTTTTCATTTAATCAGATAATAACTTGCCAAAAAGGAACATGCCCAAAATTAGTCTTGGGGAAAGGTTTTTGTTTTTGACTTTTAGGAGAACGAAGGTTAAGGAATCTGAAGAACACTGGACAAATGAGACAACTGAAGAAAAGGGACAAATCATCTATCCCAGGAAACAGAGTGAAATGACATATGGGTATATCATCTAAAAAATTTTATGTCTTCCTAAATGTTTGTTTCTGCTTTTCTCTAAAGATTTAACACTATTTTTCTTCTAATAGTCCCAGTTCAAATAAAATTTAAAGCTAACTTTGGAGTTGGAGAATGGCTCTCTCCTTCTTTAAACTCAAGCACGTTGCTAAAAGGAAAAATGCAAACTCCCTGTATCATTCCAGAAGAAAAGAGCCATCTTCTACTATGGGACAGGACAAAAGCCAAATTAATTAAGGGACTATTCTATTACTAATCTCAACTCTTTGATTCTATTCTGATTCTTTAAACTTATCTTAAAGTATGAATTTTATATCAAAATTTACAAGATTAATATATATAGAGAGATAGATATAGATACATTTAAAACTTTGTTAAGATATGAATGGTCATACAGAGTACTACCTAATCCTAAAAAGAAAAAAAGCTTCAATTAGCTGCATATATATGTATTTGTGTTCGAGTCTCTTATCAGTTTTCTACAGGAAATCACGGCCAGGCCTAACATCAATTGAAGTCTCCAGGAAGAAGATGGGGCCCCACAACAACAACAATTCCACGTGGACAATAATAACATCATTAAGCTGACAAACATCATCTACAGATCAGCTTTGAACTACAAAGTACTCAGAGTAGTTTTGAGAGGGCTAGCTGAGATGATCCAGTCTCAAAGACTATTTGAATAAGGACTTGAGATAAACCCTGAACTTTGGCATTATACACGGACTAGATAACAAAGAATATAGTTACCTTTCCTAGAACTGGACAATTAACCTAAAATTTTTCTTTCAGGATAAAGATAACTTTGCCCATACCCAGCAGGAAGCAATTTTAAGAACACAACGCCCACATTCCCAAACAGGTGGTGTGGGGTGTGTGGTGTTTTTGTTGTTGTTGTTGTTTTTTGTTTTTGTTTTGTTTTTTTTTTTTTTGGTCTTTTTAATGAGTTTTGGGTTTGTGATAATTTTCATTGTTTAGGGGGGTTGGTTACAAGTTGTTGTCAAAGGTTAGGAAAAAGGCTAAGCAAAGGCGATTAGATTTAAGGTTCTTGTTTTAAAAAAAAAAGAAAAGGAAAGAAAAAGACAATTACTATACTTTAAATACTTTACATTGGATTGGATTGTTTTATATTGTATACAAATTATATATATTGAAAATGTTATTGTTAGAAAATGTTATATGTATATTTCTAATTGTACTTATACTGTTCATTTAACAATGTAATGCAATTTTCTGATCCTTGAATGTTATTATTACCAACTATTAGGATATAAAGAAATGAAAGTTAGTAGCTGGGCATTATAATAGAACTTGTAGTAATATTAGTATGTTTTCAAAATTGAGCAGATATATTTTAGATAGACAGGTAATCTTTAAACCCTTCAGATATCTACAGAATATGGCATTTAAAATGTTTTAATAACTTAGAAATTTTTTCTTTTTTGTTGACTATGAGACATGTCGTCTCCTGGCAGTATCAATCTACTTCAGAGAAAATATGGGCATTGAAGAAACTGCATATGGAGTTAACTTTCATTGTGGCAAAAGTTAGCCACTGGACAACAAAGTATCCTTGAATCAACTGCTGACAAACAGGACACGAAACAAAGGACTACTGATTCTTGCCAAAACGAGTGTGGTTATGGCTTTATCAAAAGGCATCTTCTGAGGCCAGGACAATATGGCACCATCCCTGAAGTGGCCTTCACAATCCAGAAAAGGTACAGTGCCCTTTTCTTTGAAGGCAGATGAACAGGCAGTGGGCCGATGGCTTCTGATGTGCAATGGAACAGCAGCCGAAACAGTTATTCTTGAAGAGTAACTAAGCTCACGCCTCTCAATAGTAGACTGGTATTTAATAGAGGGATGTTGAGAAGAACAGGATGCTAAGATGAAGCCACATATACACAGCTAAGAAGAATGGACAGCTGAATTCAAAAACTATCAACGATTTCCAGAATTTAAAATCCTGAATCATGACATGACACTAGTGGAATTCAGGTGTTTCTGGTACATGGACTGCTCTCACCCAATGTGAGATTGAATTGTTGACCTTGTGTACATCCTACTTCACAAATGAGTCTGTCAGATACACTAAGCCTATAGGCTGAAGATGATGCCCCAACACTGTGGAGAAACCTCAGGTGACTGTCCAGGCAGCTGGCTGTTTCTGTCAAGTCACAATTTTTTGGAAGTTTCTTGCATGTACTTCCTGTTTTTATTTTTTATTAGGTAATATTCTTGGATCTCTGAGGGAGTTGAAAATTAGTTAGTTATAGTTGAAGATTAATTAGGATAGAAAGTGAATTAGATATTTTGGACTTAGCAAAATAGGATAGATAATGGAATTATTTTCTTTGAATTTGTCAAATACAAATGGACTATATATTGTTTAGGTATTTATTACTTGTATATATTGTATATAGTTATTGTACTTTTGTATATAGTTTTTCTTATGTTAGTTATAACTTTTTCCTTTTTTCTTTTTATTAAAATAGAAAAGGGGAAATATGGTGATATTTTATTTGTACTAAAATGTTATTTGTATGTTAATAAATAAAGTTCCACAGGGGTCAGAGCTATTAGCAAGCCATAGGAAAGCTGGGCAGTGGTGGTGCATGCCTTTAATCTCAGCACTTGGGAGGCAGAGCTAGGTAGATCTCTGTGTGTTCAAGGATACAGCCAGCATTGGAGACACATGCCTTTAATCTCAATACCAACCATAGAAGACCTGGAGTTGTGTACAGACAGGCAGTGACTAGGAGGTCATGTGGTTGGGTTTACAACCAATGAGAAGGCAGAACAGAAACTCTATTAAAAAAAAAAAGACAGACACAGGAAGTAGGTCTCTTTCATAGAGTTAGGACCACTGCGAAAGGAAGGGTAAGGTTTTAGCTCTTAGCTCTGACCTCTTGGCTTTCTTCTTTCATTGGTTCTGTGTTTCTTATTTAATAAGACAGTTGGTTACATCTACAATCATCTGACCTCACTGTAGAGATGGGGAACAATCATGTTTGGTTGGACTGGGACACATCATATAGCAAGAGTCTCTGTTGGCATGCATAGCCAGAAAACCTGGTTGTGGTCTATAACTGCTGCTTTGATGTGTTTGCCAGCCAAGTAGAAAATCTTTTGAAGCAGATAGTCTAGAGACAAAAATTAAAATTTGTGAACTTATTTGGAATCTTCATGCCCACAGTCTTAGTAATTAGGAAGGGAGGAAGTTTGAAAACTCAAGCTGTACTGTTGTACTTATCTGGAGTCCTTTTGGCCTCTGTAAAGTGGAACCAAAGGCTTTAATTGATCCTCTGAGGTTTATATGATTTCTTATTTTATAAAAGGACATAAAAGTTTCATATATATTCAGTGTTATCAATCAGTATTGAAATCCAAATTGTAGAAAAGCAGGTAATGAACATCTAGGCTCATACTTTTGAGTTCTAGCAAAATTAGAGATTTGGGTTAAAAAGCATGTATTTTATTTAGATAAAACCAGGTACAGATTGAATAGAGCTGTCTTTAGTCTGATAAGTTCAAGTTTATATTTAGAAGACAACCAAGGAAAATTTAAAATCCTGAGCTTTTAACCCAAACAGTATCCAAATTCTATTAATGATAAAATCGGAAATGTTAAAATCTTAAAAGGGAGAATCAGGACAAAGCTGGCCTCCTCATCTTTTACTCACACTTTGTAGTAAACTATAAAGCTGTTGATGAGCAAGAAGGCAAATTTGTTATAAGTGTAAGAGGGTGAATTGGAAAGCAGACCTGGTATGGGTGGGAGGGGGCAGATCTGCTGCAGGTGAGTGAGACCCTGGTGTGAAGTGGGCAACCCCAACAGACTAAACAAACACACCATGGGCAACAGAGTTAGCGCAAGAAGTTTGGCAGTGCAAGAGTAAAAGAGTGAACGACTGTGTTGGGGTGGAGACTTGGAAGAAGCAGACCGAGATCACATCAAAGATGGTGATGAAACCAATTGACCAGCCTTTGAACTTAGTAAAGATGGCATCTGACCATGTGATTGCCCTTATCAAATATGGGGATGGAGTCATATATATGGCCTGTCTGTTTTGACCCTGGTAGTCTGCCTGACCATGTGATGGCCCTCTAGTGCTTGATCACATGTTCACATTTCATTTATTTATTTATTTATTTATTTAATTTATTGTAGACATAAGGAACAAATATGGGATACATAAACCCAAGCATTCACAAGTCAGTCAGGTAGCCACCTCAATCATACATTTCCATTCACACATATGAAATACACCATTTTAACAGAACGACAGACAAAACTCCAGGAAACTGTCAGCTGACCAACTTTAAAAAAAACAGAGATAAGAATGTACAATATACAGAATGAGCTGTAAGACTTCAGGCTGAGAGGCATCAGGGTGGGAGAAAGCCAGGAAGAAGCAGAAGTTAAGGGAGGCATCCAGGGTTACCCAAGTGGTGGCAGTGGGGACAGGGGATATGTCCCATGCTGCTTGCCCCAAGTGGAGGTGGCTGCAAGGTGGGAGGGAGGAAGGGATGAGAGTGTATTGTACAAGAATCCCTGGATCTGGCTATTTCTTCTTAAGTGAAGCAGAGGACACAGGCTGCTGAGTGATTGCCAATTGCAGAACCGGATTACAGACGCTGAGGACCGAATTAGATGGCACAGGTTGCTGCAATGTTTCATCAAAAAGAGAACAGGGACCAGAAACGAGAAGCACGAGGGACACGTGGTTGTTCAGTACTGAGACTTATGAATGGGGCCAAAAGGTAAGAGACCATAGTCCAGAAGACGAATCCTTAGTCATGGGAAATGGCCAGAAGGGGGACTTACCGATTATGGTGGTGTTGGATGAAGTTGAGTGTAGAAGGTTCCAGGGCCCCTAGTATGTCTCAGACTGGCATCAGGCAGGAGAAATGCACCAGGAAGGCTCTGCCGAGTCACTACCACCAATGTTTTGATACAGCACGTGGGAGGTCCTTGCTGAGGGAGCCAAGGTGCCTCACAGCCTGTGAGAGAGAGAGATGCCATGCAGACAGCACTCAGTGAAGTTTTATTGGGTGAGGAAAAGAGAAGGGAGAGAGAAAGAAGGACAGAGAGAGAGAAAGAGTGAAATGGAAAGGGAGCGAGGGGGAGAGGGAGGGGGACAGAGAGGGAGAGAGAGAGAGAGAGAGAGAGAGAGAGAGAGAGAGAGAGAGAGAGAGAGAGAGAGAGAGAGAGAGAGAGAAACATCTCATGGGAATATAGAGAGTGGGTAGGAGGAGTTTTCTCTTTAAAAGGGGACTTTATGACAAGATGCTGGATCGGTTCCAAGGGGTGGGTCAGAATACTAACACACACACACACACACACACACACACACACACACACACACACACACACGCACATACATGCACACTGATGAAAATAAAAGGAAATGTTTGGAAGCTTGAATAGAAAAAGTAAGAGAGAGCAGAGTGGTAAGTTGAGGATAATGGGGGTTGAATACAGTCTAATTACATTATAAAGCAGGTTGAAAATGTGATTATGGAAGCCATCACTCTGTAAAATAAATACACAGTAATAAAAACATGAACTTTAATGTTGTAACAAGCTGATGTAAGTGCCAATTTTACATCAGCAGCTATTATTTCATTGTCTAACTATAGCTGTGTAACATTTTCCCCTCATAACACTTCTCATAATATTCAATGGTCTATCACATTTCAACAAAGAATAAAATAATGTAATTAATAAACTGAATTTTACTTCAGAATATGCTGGAAAGTAATAAAGTAAGCTAATCAGCTAAATAAATGAGCTTTGGTTTACAGGCTGAATGAAGTCAACAATATGTATTTTTACACATATGTAAGTAGGTGGCATTGGTTGAAGGCTGTCTGAAGACCCTGCTTTAGGTTTCCACCTAATGACAGAAGTTGCTGAGGTGCAGCTAGTTTTCCTGGTTGAATAAAGCCTAAGGAGACATGGACCCTTGGCTTTGGCAGACATTAATGATGTACAGTTATGGAGAATGCTCTAATTACTTTCCTGAGCTATTTCACTGGTAAGGTTCTAGTTCCCATGGCTTTCAGAGCACCAGGGAAAGGGGCCTGAGAGGAGCCCCAAGCACAATGGTATTCAGTGTTCAATCCCAAATGAAACCCTTATCTGAAATAAATGTTCTTTCTATTGTTAGTTTTCACAATTCTGAATTAATTGATTTAGAAAACGTTTGGTAAGGTTCACTTTCTTTTGCTAAGCAATGTATTCTGTAGGCTCTTATCCCAGCATTCCTGTACCATTTACTATGATTCAGTATGTATTTACAGGGATGAAGTGATTATGACACCAAAAACATTGAGAACAAACTCTTAGATGAGTACAGATATGGTCCATCAGTATTGTCCTTGAATAACCAGGGCAAAGCAAAAATTGATGACAGATGATTCCTCCTCTTAGCCAACCACTGTGTCTTAGTTTGGGTTTCTGTTACTATGAAGAGACACCATGACCATAGCAACTCTTATAAAGGAAAACATTTAATTGGGACTAGCTTATAGTTTCAGAAGTTTAGTCCATGTCTAGAAGCAGGGCAACATGCAGGCAAATGTGTTGTGCAGTAAGGAGCTGAGAATTGTGCACCTTGGTCTGCAGGCAGCAAAAGGAGACTATATGCCACTACAGTAGGTCTAACTTCAGCATGTGAGACCTCAAAACCTTCCTCCAACAAGCCACACTTCCTAATAGTGCCACTTGCTATGGCCCAAACATTAAAACACATGAGTCTATGGCAGCCATTCCTGTTCAAATCACTACATTCTACTCTCTACCCTCCATAGACTTGTAGACTTACCATAAATGCAGAAATGAATTAATACAACTTTAAAAATCCCCATGATCAATCACAGTGTCAAAGATGTTTAAAAATTCAGAGTCTCTTTTGAGATTCATGCATTCTCTTAAGTATAATCCCCTGTAAAATCAAAATCAAAAAACAAATCACATACTTACTTCATATAATGACACAGGTATATAAACCATTCCCAAATGTAGGGGAAGGGAGCACAGTGAGGAGATAATGGACCAAAGCAAACTTGAAAACCAGCTGGGCAAACTCCCAAATCTGTATCTCCATATTGGATGTCAAAATGTTCTTCAGATCTTGAACTATTTTCAGCTTTGTTAACTACAACACACTTCTTTTTCTTGAGCTGATTCTACTCCATGTTAGCAGCTCTCCTCAGCAATATTCCACAGCTCTAGCATCTCCAACATCTTGGAGTCTCCAAGGTAATCTAGGATTAATCTTCACAGTTTCACACAATGGCCACTCTGGGCCTCCAGGAAGAGAAATGCCTGGACTCAGCTGTTTTCCTTAGTCATGGAGGGAGATACCAAAACACTTTCTTCTGTTCTTGACTCCACAGCCAGAACCATGTGGCTGAAGCTGCCAACTTCAGTCATTTGCTGAGGCTGGAAAAATCCCCCCTTGTTTAACTATACCTTCACTGGCTTTCTTTTGTCCATGATTTTCTTCATTGTCTAAGCTTGGATGTCCTGGAGTTCACTCTGTAGATCAGGCTGATGACCTTAGGGATACTCCTGTTTCTGCCTCTGGAGTTCTGGGAACAAGGGCATGCACCACCACATCCAGATCTGCTTTTCTTTAATCCCAATTAACAAATGGAGTTTAGCTGCAGGGGATCTTGCCCTGAGCTCACCACTCCCTTTATTCCGTTTAATGTCAAGAATTTATTTAATCTGTGTATCTTATTGAACACCGGATTTAACTCCATTCCACTATTATTTTCAGTCTGTAAATTTTGTATTTTTACATGTTCATCTCACTAGTTTTCCTTATAAATTTTCATAAGAGTAAAAACTAATAAACACAAAACAGAGTCAATACTAGGCTGTTTTGAAATCTCTTCTGACAATAGAATTAATCCCAAACTCTTCAATTAGCCTCAGGCAGACTTTTCAGGCAAGGGTAAAAAGCAGCCACATTCTTCACCAAAATATCACAAGATTGGCCTCTAGACCACATTATGACATTCTTTTCTAAAATTTTCAGTTTTATGTAAGTTGATATTGCATTTATTTTGTTGTTTTCATTCAGTAATTCTAGAAGATAAGTAAATATGTTCAAACTCAAAAAGAAAAGTCAAGACACACTTTGACTACATGGATATCTGTGTTTCTTCCACAAAATTTATTATACACAAAGCAAGACTAATCAATCTACATGGTTCATGGTTCTCCTGAAGTTTTAAAGAGCACTTACCAATATTAATGAGTTTATATTTAATGGTGTCACTCAGTTGTTTTTCAGTTTGCTTTATTAATCAGTATGAAAGTTTAAAAATTTAGGTCTAACTTTTATAATAATGATTATTATTATATTGGAATATAAATTGTGAGAACATTCAAGATTCCTTGAATTCTAATATGCTCAGTGTTATCTTCTTTTATTAAAAACATGTTTTATACTTATAACTTTGATTCTAATTCACAAATAAATTAATTTAAATATTTAAAGTATAGAAAAACTTTATTTAATTGATTCAAGATAAAATTCGTTTTAAAAAGTAGCTCTGAGAAAGGGGTAGGGTGGAAAGAAGGCTCAGCAGGTAAACACACATACTCTTTTCCATACCTGAGTTCTCTCCTCAGTGCTCTTGTGGGTACATCACAACTACATCTAATTCCAACTTCATGTCCTCATCTAGACACTGCTAGCACCCGCACTAGCTCATGCACATCCTCTCCCTCACATACATCTATACACATAATCAAAAATAAAATAAATATTTGGAAAGTAACCATAAAGATGCATAACTAAGCATCTTGCAAATAAAAAGCATTCTTTTTTCTTTTTTTTATTATTGTTAATCAACATGGAGAGTTAGGACCAGATGTTGACCTAAAAATAAAAAGTGTAACTTTATTCTATAATCAGAAGACAAAATACTGTAGGATTCAGTATGATTTATTTTCTCTCAGTACTTGAAAAGAATCATGATAAGTCTTCAATTCTCAACAAAAGGAACCTCCTAATTAGTAGAGCCTGGGGAGCATGAAGCACAAACAGCATGCAGGTGGTAGGGACAAGATGTATTGGCTTTACTAATGAGGGGACCTCCAGAAGTGATATTCACAATGGAGATACGAGAACAGGCATGGGCATAGCTAGCTGGAGAGGGCCTGAGTCTCCAGTTTTCATTCCTTTCAGAAACTGTGCTGGCTTACCTATATACCTAGTATGGCTGGGACCACACCGGGAGACCTGATACATAAAGTCTTCTGAAAGAACAACCAGGAGATTCCATCTATAACTGAACACTCTGTATAACTTTCCTACATATTTTATATAGCAAATTATCTCAGACAATAAATGTTAGTAATTTATCCCTGCATGTTGGCACATGCTGTAGAACTTTCTAATCTAAAGGCTAAGACAAAAGAAACATTGGCCTCAAGTTAAAGACAATCCTAGTTAACAGAAATGAATTCCTTTTGTGGTCTGTTTTGCAACTGTCTTGTGTAGCCTTTTGACTCAAATTGAAGTGCCTCAAGAGCACTCAGGAAGCTGGAGAAGCTTGTGAAACTGAGGAAGCTCAAAATGTTAAAAGAAAGAAAGAGTCATTACCTATGGATTGATAAGCAAATAATGATTGTTAAGGAGGAAGAGACTGATGGAGATGCTTGCACATTGGTCTGGGAATTCCCAGGATGTAGCCAGAATGGATTTCCAAGGGACATGACTTCCTTTGTATCATTCACGCTCCTGTAAGCCATCCAAATAAAGTCATGTGGATTCTGTGATATAAATGGGTGAAACTGTTGTCAGTTCTCTTCCTGGATTGGACATTGGTTCCTGTAAGCTGAATTACTAAATGGTCCTATTAATAAAAAAAGAAAAACAAAAAACAAACAAAAAAAATGAGCCAGATATTAGGGTAAAAACTGAGAGATCAGAAAAACAATATGAAGCCAGCCATGTTCTTACCACTTGGAGATCCTCAGCCAAAGAGAGACCTACTTCCTGTATACTCATGTCTATATGCCTTTTGGTCCCTGCCCTTTTCCTCTCCCCATCCACTTCCTTTATGCCTGTACAGACTTCCAGACCTCCATGGTTAGTGCAGGGATTAAAGGTGTGTGCCACCATGACTGGCTTTGTTCCTAGTGTGGCCTTGAACTCACAGAGATCTAGATGAATCTCTTCCTCATGAATGCTAGAATTAAAAGCTTGTGCTACCATTGCCTGATTCTGTGTTTAATATAGTGGCTGGCTTCTTCCTCTGATCTTCAGATAAGCTTTATTGGGGTGAACAAATAAAATGTCACCACATTTCCATCTAAAATAAAAAAGAAGTTATAAATAATACAAGAAAACCAAAGGCTGAGGGGCCCCCAACTGGATCAGGCCCCCTGAATGCGTGAGACAGTCATTTGGCTTGATCTGTTTGGGAGGCAGCTGTGCATTGGTGCCGGGTCCTGGGCTCATTGCATGAGTTGGCTGTTTGAATCCTGGGACTTATGCAGGGACACTTGGCTCGGTCTGGGAGTGGGGGAATGGGCCTGCCTGGACTGAGTCTACCAGGTCGATCCCGGTCCTCGGGGGAGACCTTGATCTGGAGGAGGTGGGAATGGGGGGGTGGGCTGGGGGGAGGGGGGGGCGAGAGGGGGAGAACAGGGGAATCTGTAGCTATTATGTTGAACTGAATGGTGTTGTAAAATAATAATAATAAAAAAAAGAATAATAATACAAGAAAAACTATATACCACAAGTACAATAACTATATACAATATATAAGGCAACAAATACATCAACAATATCTAGTCCATTTTCATTTGAAAATTCATATGAAACAACATATTAATACTAAAAATCTTCCTATTTCTAATATTATAGAAAACTAATGTGAGAAATAGTTTCATTTTCAAAGACACATCAACTTGCTTATTTCAAAATAGACTCAGGTGAAACATGCTATACTTGACGAAGATACCAAATTTAATTTGTTTGACTCTTGTTTGTGCAACCATTTATCAGTAGATTTGGATCAGTTATCCATTAGGCAATTCAAAATAGCATTTTCTACTAAACATTTCATTCAAACACTTCAGTGTTTGTGTGTGACTTTGTAAGTAGATCTAAAAATGAAGCTTAATAGCAAATGATATGCATATTAAAATTATATCTAATTATGCATAGAAATACTAAACCTTCTAATTTTGATTAAATCCTTTAGTATATTTAATATGCTATATTAACTCATAGTGTCTCTTGAAGTTAAAAGATTTTAAATGAGTTGTCTTGATAATGACTTCAAACAGCAGTGTGAATCTGCATGTCACAATGAAGTTGCTGTGATTATATGAAAATAAACCCTAAATTATGATATTCACATCATGTCACTGCTATAATGTTACCATATAGAACACAAAGGAGTAGCTACTGACTACTTGCTGGGTGAGGGTAACTGGTTGTTCATGTTTCTGACACTTCTGAGTATCTGTGGTTGCACAGTCCACACTGATAGAAATGTCAGGCACCCTTCTAAAAAAGCAAATGTATAAAACTTTCTCACATCCTGAAATCACCTCAATGATACAAATTAATTCAACTGGTAAGTCCTGCACAGACACAGAAATATTTACCTCAAACTTCATTATTTCAAGGTATCATGCTATCTCCAATTTTCATATTCCTTAAAGCTGTAGAGTATGGATCTTCTCCACTACTCACTGTTAGAAAAGGCCCATTCCAGCCTAGGAGATTTTTTTTCCTAATGTCAATGGATTATAAATCTCTTACCTTGGGTGTCATATCACAAAACTTTCACTCTAACCCTTTGTTTAATTATGGATTTAGCTACATCTGCAACACACTACAAATGTTACTTATTATTACCTAATAAGAAAAGGTGACTCATTTTTTTTTTTTTTTGGTTTGATGAAATCTATAGGCACTACTCACACACAAGGAAAACTCTAGACAAAGATGTAACTTTAGGGGGTCATTTAGGGCAAATTTGAATTCACTGCAAATAGACAGATACATGTGATAATGAAAATAGTTTCACAGCATTTTCAATGAGTATTCATGTTGACATCTGATGAAACTTTCTACTTGATGTAATTTATCTCGGAAATCTATAAAGTTCAAATAAAGGATCCTTGGTGATATTTAAACAAAAATGCTCACCTAAACATTTTAAAACTTAATGACTTGACATGAAAACTTCTTAAGTTTTCTGTTGCTCTATTTATCCAAATGCCTTATCCTGATGACAGTGCCAAACATGTGTACTTAATGGGCTATATAGTCACTCAGCTGTGGAAACCAACATTAAGAAACCCCTACAACAGTATATAAACAGCTGTCCTTATACTCACAGATAAGTGTAGTCTTCACCACTCTCTTAGGGTTTCTATAGGTGAGAAGAGACACCATGACCACAGCAACTCTTAAAAGGAAAACATTTAATTAGGATGCCTTATAGTTTTAGAGGTTCAGTTCATTGTTGTCATGGCGGGGAGCATGGTAGATATGATGCTGGCTACATCTTGATCAAAAGGCCACAGGAAGTCGACTGAGTCACTTGGAGGTATACTGAGCATAGGAGACCACAAAGCCTACCCCACAATGACACACTTCCTCCAACAAGGCCATATCCACTCCAACAAAGCCACACCTCCTAATAGTGTCATTCTCTAAGAGATTATGGGGACTAATTACATTCAAAGCACCACAAGCTCTCATCAAAGAAACTCCTCTTTGCAGCATACAGAGACTACTACAGAAAACCACACCCAGTGAAAGTGCAGTTATAGAGCCCAGTCCACTTATGTAGCTAAGCTTCAAGGGACATTGAGGTAGAGGCAGAAAAACATTTTGAGCCAGAGGATTAAGGAGTTTTTGTGAGAATGTGTCTCCTAGCACCATCAGAAGCCATATGTGTAAAGTTGCTGTGGGATGTTCTGTATGTCCTGTGGGAGCCCTTCTTGGGTTCTTTGTGGCGTTACCCAGCAGGTCCGCATAGAGGATGATTAGGACCATGGGACTGAGTGCAGGTGTCTGAGATGGTCTGCACTTGGCTGTGCTGGGGGATGGTCTGTATGTCAAGTTGCTCTGATTAGTCAATAAATAAAACCTGATTGGTCGTGGCTAGGCAGGATGTATAGGCGGGACTAACAGAGAGGAGATATAAAAGAACAGGAAGGCAAGAGACAGAGCAGCCGCCGCCATGACCAGCAGCATGTGAAGATGCCGGTAAGCCACCAGCCACGTGGCAAGGTATAGATTTATGGAAATGGACTAATTTAAGCTATAAGCACAGTTAGCAAGAAGCCTGCCACGGCCATACAGTTTGTAAGCAATATAAGTCTCTGTGTTTACTTGGTTGGGTCTGAGCGGCTGTGGGACTGGCGGGTGACAAAGATTTGTCCTGACTGTGGGCAAGGCGGAAAACTCTAGCAACATAAAGTCTTACTGGCATGATAGCCCATATCTCAACTGCAAAAAGATGTTACAAATTAACATGTCAAACTGGAGAGAAAGGCCCACAAAAAGACATAAAACTGAGGAATTCTGGGATCAGGGGAGATGGCCTTTCCAATGGAAGATAACACCAATTGGTTATCCAGTGACAATTGATCAGCTTTTAAATCATATATAAAGGTAACAGTTTATGAACTGAATAGGTTATATTTAGAAATATATGTTTATACATATACATATATTGCATACACTAAAAATTATTGAAAAAAGAGCCCATGAATTTGAAGGAAAACAGGGAGAGGTTTATGGGAGGTTTGGAGGGAGGAAATGAAAGGGAAAATGGTGTAATTAAGTAATAAACTTTAGCAGGGCAGTGGTGATGTTTGCCTTTAATCAATTCCAGAACTGAGGGTGCATAGGCAGACAGATTTCTGTGAGTTCATGTCCAGTCTTGTCTACAAAGTGAGTTCCAGGACAGCCAGGGCTGTTACATAGAAAAACTGTTTTGCAAAAAATAACATAATATTGTTTTAAAAAAAAAAAAACCTCAATATACTTTGTCAATCTTTAGGACTTCTAGAGAATCTTTATTACTTGTAGAAAATATACTTCACATAGAATCTTTATTAGTTGTACAGAATATACTTCAGTTAGTTTAAAAATAAACTATCCTATATATATTCTTACTACATATTATATTGAGATTACACTTAAGTTTCAGCCCATATACATTTGTAGGAGACATAAAAGTTACCCTGAAAATGTTTCACAACAGCTAGTTTTAACCATGAGAAAACTGCTCTAAAAGATAAGAGAAGCCTTTAGAAACATCAGTGCAGATCTGCTTGTTTTTAAAATATCTTCAGAATTTCAGGAATACCTTTATTTAAATTTGTTCAATTATGAAATGTGTAGTTTGAAACTAAAGGTCAGGGGTGATGGAGAAAAGCATTCCTTAAAATTTTATCTTTTCAATGTGAAGTGTTTAATTTTCGTCAAGTACTCTGAAGTACTGGTATTTTAAGTGATGAGGTTTTGTGGAGAAGAAATTTGGATCAATTCTTAGTTAGAAACAAACATCTCAGGGAAAATATGGAAAAATATTGGATATCTTTAATGAGGTAAATACATAGAAGAGCTAACTGCTGAAAGGAAACTACCAAGACCGTTTTTTGAGAGAAACCTGGTCACAAAATAAGTAAACAAAACAATTTCACACAAAATATTTTCTATGCTGCAAGACTGAACAAACCAAAACCAGAAATTGGTTCATAAATCTAACTAGAAGAATGTTACTTGATTGAGCCTAGTCAATGTGTAGGGTCATATATGAAACATGCCCCTCATCAATCTGTAGATCTACTGCCCCCATGGATAGTGAAGCAGAAGGCTGTTCCCTGGAGGGTTTTCACTCTTTATAAATGTGAAGGATTTCAAAAGATTGTGCCCTTTTGCCCTGAGTTTAAAAGGAGGACAACAACAACAAATGTAAGTAAATTACATTGGATGTCTGTTAACAAAGTATTCATAACTGTGGCATTAAACTGGATTTGTTAGTCATTTACAGGCTAAACATATATCCTAGTAAATAAGTGAACTCTTATTTGATGACCTTAGATTAAAATTACTCTAGACTGGCAATGTGCCAGGTCATCCAGGAGAAATAGGTACAGCTAACTTTTTTTGATGAAAGATGTATTATCTTTTATCTTTTTAATTTTCTTCAAAAGTTTTTCAAAATATAACTACAAGAACCAGACAAAGCCAGCAAGTACAAAGCCAGCAAGTAAACACACACACACACACACACACACACACACACACACACACACACACACATACACACAAAGAAATCACGCATAGCAAAATTGTGGAACTTTGAGACATTAGATAGAGTTATAAAGAGAAAACTAAGACACTGCTGAGATAATAGGTCAGTGGTAGAGTACTTACCTAGGATGCAGGAGACCTTGATTTCAATCTCCATCACTACACATAAAAAATGGAAAGAAACAATGGCTAGAAATGTAACTCTGTGGTTAAGAACAGCTGTTCTTGCAGAGGGTCCCCACATGTATATTGAGGTTCACAATTATCCATAACTCCAGTTCCAGAGGATCTCGTATGTTCTTCTGACCATTTCAGACACTGGGTACATACTTGGTGCATAGTCATGAATTCAGCCAAAACTTTCATATGCAAAAATAAATACATCTAAAAAATAAAAAAAGAAACATAAAAGAGAACACTTAAAAATTAGTGGCAAGTATATAAAATTACTTTGCAAGGTAATAATTGTTTCTGAATTTTCAAATATCCTACATGTATTATTATCCATTCGATAGAACTAAGAATATTGAGTAATTGTACCGAGGAATTTTTGAGAAATAATATGCAAGTGAGTCTACCATTAGTAGAATTAATGTTGGATGGAGCTTGGATGTACCATGCAGAGATGATGCCACTCGAAGGCATAATGAGACATCAAAAAAGAAAAAAAGTGTGATCTATCTCACCACCACCAAATAGAGTAAAAAATAAATAAATAAATAAATAAATAAATAAATAAATAAATAAATAAATAAATAACCTACAGAGAAAGATGTAGAACTAATAAGAAAGGAAACTAAGAACCCTACACCAAAAGAGCAGAGAAAAGACCCATCTACACCCACTATGGCTGAAAACGCAAATGCTACATAGTCAATGCTAGAAACACTAATAAACACATTTCAGTTTATGAACGTTTGCTGTGACAACACTCCATGAAGCTGAAAATACCAATTTCACATTTTAAACTGGTAAATATATTTAGGTAGGCATTTGGAGATGCCATAACACCAAATGTATTTAGCACCAAAATAGTAAGAAATTGACAAGAAATTAGGAAGAAATAAGATTTGAATGAATCAGAGACATGTGTGTAAATAAATATTTAATGTACCTTATATTTATTTTTTCTGAGAAAATAGATATAAAAATACCTGTCCCCTTTGTTAAGGACTTCATACTCAGCTGTTTGGTGCCATGGTTAGGAGACTATGGATCATTGAGACTCACTCTGCCAATGAAATGATTAATTGATGCAGTCATAATTTGGTTCTATAATTTGCAGTTGATAGCTCTTGAAATATGCCTTGTTAGAGGAGAGGCACTGTAGACCTGTCTTTGAAGGTTACAGATTTTTCTGATCTTTTTATGTTTCCCTCTCTATACTTCTTGTCAAACATGATGTGACATGAACGGATTTTCTGCTTCACAGTCTTCCATCATGATAACTTTGTGGTGCAAGGAGCCTAAAAACACTGAAGCCAGATAACTTCATACTGAAATCCCAAAGACCATAATCTAAATAAATCACTTATCTTCAAAATTGTTTATGCCTGATAGTTAATCATAGTGGTAAAAAACTAACACAAGTTAAAAAATGTTGGGATTGTAGCTAAGTTTGTGGAGTGTTGAACACATGCCCTAAGTTCCATGCCACAACACTGCATGTACTAAGTGTGGCAGCATGTACATACGGTCCCATTTCCAGAAAAGTGAAGGCAGGAGGACCAGGAATTCAAAGACATTGGCTAAATAGAAAGTTTTACACAAGTCTGTATTAGATAGCGCAGTCTCAAAATGAAATGAATTAATAAATATAAAGTAAGACTGCTGGGAATGTCTTTCTTTTTTTTTTTTTTTTTTTTTTTTTTTTTTTTTTTTTGGTTTTTCGAGACAGGGTTTCTCTGTGTAGCTTTGCGCCTTTCCTGGAACTCACTCTGTAGACCAGGCTGTCCTCGTCTGCCTGCCTCTGCCTCCCGAGTGCTGGGATTAAAGGCATGCACCACCACCGCCCGGCAAGGGAATGTCTTTCTGTATGCTGTGAATGTGTTACTCTGATTGACTGATAAATAAAATGCTGATTGGCCAGTAGCCAGGCAGGAAGTATAGTATAGGCAGGATAAGCAGAGAAGAAAATTCTGGGAAGTGGAAGGCTGAGTCAGGAGATGATGCCAGCTGCCACCACCATGAGAAGTAAGATGTAAAGTACAGGTAAGCCACAAGCCACATGGCAACTTGTAGATTAACAGAAATGGGTTAATTTAAGATGTAAGGTCTAGTTAGGAAGAACCCTAAGCCATTAGGCCCCAGTTTAATTAATATAAGCCTCTGTGTGTTTACTTGGGTACAAGCAGTTGTAGGACCAGTGGGTAAGAGAGATTTGTTCTGACCATGGGCCAGGTGGGACACAGGAAAACTTCAGCTCCATAAGACTTTTTTGGAGTTTGAAAATGCAAGAAAATTACCAATATGTGGAAATGAGATAAAAAAGACAAGTTGGTTTGGAAAAAAAAGGAAGTCATAATACATGGATACTTAATGTCTATCTGTCAGAAAGTTAAAACAAAGGCACAGAATAAAATTTGGTATGTTCACCAAATTTGCATTCTAGAAGAAAATGTCCCAAATATCCACACCGAAACAATCTCCTGACTCTACTAGTACAGTGAAAATATGTTAAAGTTGGACAAAATAGGTATTTGGAGCAACCAAACAAAATAATTTGTGTAAAAATAAAACTAAACTAAATACTACTATAGACTTTTAAATACATCTAAGTTGTCCCTATTAGTTAGTTTGGACTTCCGTGATAAATTATCATAGACTGGAAGCTTAAGTATTAGAGATTCTCACAATTCTGGAGTTTGTCACTTAAGAACAAAGTGCTCTAAGGATTGCTTTCTTCTGTGGCCTCTTATTTTGCTTCAAGGTGGCTCTTTCTTCTTTTTGTTTTTTTGGGATCTCTGTGCACTTGTTGTAGGAACAATGGTCACATTGGATTAGGGCCTACCTGTATGAACACATTTTGTGTCTAAATTCTGTTGTCATTCACTCTGTATCCAAATGATCTATTTAGTAAATTGGACTGAGAGATGAACACACAAAAAGATTACACAAACACAACACAAAATATACTATGCAGACATCAAGTATTTTGAAAATTATAATGAAAGGTAATAATTTTCTGGGTGCAAGTATGTATGGAGTATGTGTGTGTATATATCTATGTGTATGCATGTGTATATGGTGCAAATGTGGGTGTGTGTATCTCTGTGTGTGTGCACATATGTATGGTGCATGTGTGTGTATATATCCATGTGTGGTATCCATGTGTATACAGTGTATGCATGTGTGTATTCACGTGTGTGGATGTATCCATATGTCGGTAGAGTGCATGTGTGTATCTATGGTGTGTGTGCATATGGGTATGGTATATGTGGGTATATGTATTCATGTGTCTGTATGCATTTGTGTGCATATAGTGCATGTATATGTATCTCTGTGTGTGGGTGCATGTGTGCATGGTGTATGTCAATGTATGTATCCATGCGTGTGTGTGTACATGTGTGTGTATCCATGTGTGTGTGGGTGCATATGTACTGGTGGCCATGTCAGAGAAACAGCAGGTGGCAATTTAATTTCAAGCTGTCAGCCCACCAGGAGGAAACTGATGAATCAATCTTGGACAGGCAAGGCCCTGAGAACATAGTCCCCAGAATGTCTTTTGCTTCTGCTGTGCCTTTACATGTTTGTTGCTGCCATCTTTCTCTGGTATCTGGCATGGTGTGAATGGATATGGGGAAACCCCACTCTCTGTAATGTAGTGTGTTTATCTCATGGAAACTTCCTGTTCTACTGGGCATTTTTACCTGTGGATTGTCATGAAGATGATTCTTTCCTAAGCAGTAGTGTGTAACTGATAATAATAATGTCAGTATATACAGACCTTTGGAGAATAAATATAAATACAAGTAAATATCACATAGGTAGGGCCTATAAGTTTCACCTAAGGAGCTGTTATTGATTAAGGAAAACAATTTAGAACCCAGGAGCCAGGCTGGCTCTAATTCTCTTAATGGTGAACAATACAATCATAGATTTCAATGTGCATCATTAGCTGAAACAAAGCCTTAAAATAACTTCAGGTTAGATCAGATGTTGTTGGTTGGTTTTTACTCTTTTTCTCTTTGGGGGACCCACCACCCCACTCCCAAATAAATCACACATGGAGGCTTATTCTTATTTATAAATGCCTGTCCTTAGTTTGGTTGTTTCTTGCCAGCTTTCCTTAACTTTAAATGATTGTATCAACCTTTGCCTCTGGAATTTTTCCTTTTCTTACTTCTGTATATCTTAATACTCTTACTCCATGGTTGGCTGGGTGGCTGGCCCCTTCTTTTCTTGTTCCTTCCTCTCTCTTCTTTTCACCTTTTTCTACTCCGTTTATTCTCTCTGCCTGCCAGCCCCTCCTATCCTTTCTCCTGCCTCACTATTGGCAGCTCAGCTCTTTATTAGACCATCAGGTGTTTTAGATAGGCATAGCAACACAGCCTCACAGAGTTGAACAATACAACATAAAAGATTGCAACACATCTTTGTATCATTAAACAAATATTTCACAGCATAACCAAATGTAACACATCTTAAAATAATATTGTACAACAATCAGATGTTTTGATAATAGCTTTGTGATGAAAAACCCCAGGAAATAATCTAAAGTTTACAAGGACACGTAGCTCAGCTATAAATTCATTAGGTTAGGGTAAAAAAATATAAAGTAGCCCAATTGTTGTTAGCTGACATAATTTCCTTGAAAGTTTTGGTTAGTGATCACAGGTGATGATTAATTCCTCAAGCCAATTTTTGCCCTAAATCTCCTGGCATAAGAAACTATTGGTGAATGTGTTTGTACCCCAAAGATTTAAAGTAAAGCTGACTGATTTTTTTTCATATATAAAAGTTTAGGTTTGTAATTCCTTTAAGATTCCTTATAAGATTACCTTTCAAGATAAGCAATAAAGTAATTGGCCCTTTCTTTGTAATTGCAAAAATGTAGCCTTCCAGTAAAAGACCTGACTGAGAAAAATATCTTGTTTGCTCACATAGTTAATCTATGACAAATTGCTTGGGTATGAATGTATGTGGGTTCTTAGGATAATTTGTTTTTCACCTGTAATACATAAAATGTTTAATTATGTAAGGGATATAGAAAATATGCTGGTTTTTACTGTTTGTTTTGTATTTGTTGTAATCATTCACTTGAAAAACAGAATGTAACCACATTGTAATTTCCATATTGCCTGAAAGATTTTGCTGGGTATATAAGCTGTAAGGAAAAGAATGACGATGAACTTAAAATGGACCTGGAGGAAAACAACAAGGATTAGAGCTGAAATGAGTAAGAAGGAAAATATCAAGAATGAGAGAGTTAGAACAAAACCACCAAGAATGAGAGAGTTAGAACAAAACCACCAAGAATGAGAGAGTTAGAACAAAACCACCAAGAATGAGAGTGTTAGGAGGAGTAAAAGGGAAACATCAGGAATAAAGATCGACTAAGAAGGAGAACATCTAGAAAGAGAGAAGGAAATCACCAGGAAAATATAGAAGAGGGAATACAAAAGAAGAATAACGGAAAGGTCTGCAGGAAACCATCAAGAGAATGTGTGAGTGTCTTTTTTCCTAACCCCCTCAGATAGAAAAGTACATGCTGACTCCATAGCTCCCCTTTGAGCTCTGCACTGCTGGGGGCTTGTACCCCAGGCAGCCATATATGTGTGTATGGTCTATGTGTATGTATTCATGTGTGTGTATGCATATGTGTGTGGTGTATGTGTGCATATATATCAGTGTGTTCCTTATGATGAGAGGAAAGAAGTTAATGTCATGTTTCTTCCCCAGTCAATTTGTGCCTTAGATTTGGAAATAAGATATCATTCTGAACTAAAACAGAGACTCAGTTAGTACTGGCCAGAGTTCATCAAAGTTCTGCCTGTCTCCACATCTCCAGCATAGGAATTGCAGACTTGTGCTGCCACATTCATCAGAACTGAACTCTGTTCTCATGCATTCAAGGCAAATGGGCTACTGAATGAGCTGTCTCCACATCCCTTGCAAGATGAATAGTAAGCAGATATTGTTTTCATACAGTTAGTTGTCTGAGGCAAGACAACAACGTAAGAAAGTCAGTCTCAATAATTGATAAAATTTCTGATAAGGACTCTTGATAAAATTCTTTCCTGAGGGGAACATGAATAATGTCTTCCACTTCTCCTAAGGTCCCTAAAACAAACTGAGGTTTCATTTCATCAGTAGTCAGGAAAAAAAAAATGAGTTTACTGAGCTTATTTTCAGAGCATAGATGGAGTTGCTTACTGGGGCCTGGTATTCCCTTACGAAAAGGCTGCAATGGAGAGTTATTATACAGCAGGGGCTGTGGCTTCCCTGTGACACATAGTCAGTCCCCACTTACACTGTCCAGCCGCCACTACCAAACCACAACCACCACCCAGGCTCCATACAATGGCTGCTGGTGAGTACTCTGGTAAGGATCATGTGGTCCTCCCCGCCATCTCATTCTTCAAGTGGATATAAACTGTACACAGGTCCTACTGTAAGGGCTGTGGCAGGTTAGCTCAAAATATAGTCCTATAAAATAAGACTTTGTTTCATTGCTTGTACTTCATTTAACTCAGCAACTTTCAATTCACAATATTAAAAAAATGAAAGTTTATCCAAAAAAAAAAATGAAAGTTTCTTTCTTCATGCATTAAATTTTGGAAGACATGTGATGATTGTTGCAATTATAAACATGTCCAAAATAGAAACACATAATGATTGAAACCTTTATTTATTATCTTACCTATGAAGGAAATAGAAAATTCTAATCCTGATCTTCAATCTTTGTATATGATGTGGACAATGCGAATCTCCCCTTCCTTATACCTAATGTTGTTGTGTTTTCCTGGAAAGGCATGAATGTTACTCATGTTATAGAAGGCAATGATGACAAAACAAAGCAATAATTTCTGCAAAGTTGAACTTGGAGAACAAATGAGGTTATTGGTTACTTACAGAAATATGAGCCTAGGATAACTTTAAAAAATATGGAAAACTCAAAATCAGCAGCATCACTGAAAAGTTCATCTCACAAAAGCCGGATCTGTGAAGATACCTGATTGATTTACAGGCTGTAATGTCTCCATGCTCCAGCCCTCCTTCTTATATAACTTTGGGATAGCTTTGACTTTTCTAAGTTTCAGCAACTTCCTCAGATTTAGGAGACATTTATTTACCAAGTCTCAGGGAGCATCGATTCAGAAGAAATGTTTTAATTTGAGAGGAGTTGCTACTGCATTACATCCCTTCCTTAGACTTCATTTCTTTTTCTGTCACTTTTCCCATGATCATCCCAGAATTTGGAAGCAGATGAAAAAGATACCTATTATTTTTCTTAATGTGTGGATAAATATTGAGCCATGCTGTCACAGCAACAATAAATTGCTCTAATGAGTTAGCAGTTGGGTTTCTTAAGTAAACTGTCCATTGGGTAAAAAAAAAAAAGAAAATGTTTCACCTATAACCATTTAGATCTGATAACAAATGGAATCCATGGGCATAATCACAAATAAATAGAAGGAAATTGGAAAGAATATCAGACACAGCTAGCACAATAACAGAAGTGGTCTCCTTACTAGGGATGATCCCTGACAGACACAGGCATTTGTCATGGCTGATAGTATAAATTGTGAGTTCCTTACTGTAGAGCAGTCCATAATACCAATCAGAAAATTATTGGGCGTGTTCCTAATATTCATGCCACTATTGGAGTGGGCACATTTTGCCTGCCATGTTGGTATTGTAGCATAGAGTGTCCATAATAAGGCAAGATTGTTGATAACACTTCTTTGTGCAGTCAATGTGGTGCCATATGGTATTATGAAAAACCACCGTCAAAAAGAAGCTTCAAGTTCATCCTTAGCTGCATTTCTCCATGTGCTGCAATAAAAGCATGTCTCATCTCAGGAGTGTGGTCTACCGTTTACTTCCAGAACGCAACTGACAGCAAGCCTTTTATCATTCTGGAAGGATTCAGTGGTTTTCCTGGTCAACAGCTCACAAGGAGATAATCCATGCCTGATCTAGAGATTTTTTTTTGTTAGAAATCTTATGCTTTCATTTACATTCATTAACTTCTAATTTTAATGCGCTTCCACATTCTTGTATAAATTTTTAAGATATCCAGTGAGTGAACATTATATAAAGCAATTTTGTCTAGCTTCTGGATTTGGTATCATTCCATTTACTATTGAAGTCAATCTTTGTAAGAAATCAGTGAAGGCTCCTTTTGGGCCCTATATGACTTTAATAAATGTCTCAATTTTCTTTTCTACTTCTTTAATTCTGTTCCAAGCATTTAAGGCTGCTGTACAGCATAAAGCCAGGGTGTGGTCATCATATAAAGATTGCCTTTCTACATTATCATAAACTACTTCTCTAAGTGTTATTGAGAGGGTGGGCAGGAACTAAAAAGGACAAGCAGTATCCACTGTAATTAAGTGATACTTGGTCATGGAAAAATGAAGAAATACTAAGGAAGAAATATTAGGTAGGTGCTAATAAAGTATGAAAAGTTTCCATTATCTGAGGGGGGATATCACTTTAAAGAAGCTTCCATAATACACATGAATTTCCTCATTCCACCTTATCTCCTTATCCTATAATACTGCTACAACCACAAGATATGTTTTGTTATCCATGATGGTCTATGGAAATGCTGATTTGTGCTCCTTGGCCCAGTTTAGGCAAAAACGATGCACTCTGGTGTGCTCTGTGTGTTGCTGGAGCTTGATTCTTGATTCTGACATCTCTAGGTCAATATTGTGGCTTTTTATCTTGCCATTGGTGATACATAGTTGTTGAAATGGTTCTATGATTATAAAAAACACAGTCCACTTTTAACCAGTTACCTGTTTTTCCCTTTCCACATCTAATACAAGCTTATAATATATATCTTCAGTGAATAGCTAATTTCTCTTGAAGGATTTATCTGAGTCCTTCAACATGGTTACATCATTTACTGTGATTGCAATAATACAATTAAAATCATGGAATTATACATGTTGTTAAATTTGTAGTCCTGTCTTCATTGACATACAACAATCATGATGTCAGAGACTATCTGTGACTGATCATCATTTGTATTATCTTACATGCATGTTAACTATGATCAGATTTTGCAGGATCATGTGACTAGATATAATGTTCAGCATGACAAGACATATTTACATCTGCTGATATTTTATTTGTATCTAAGAGATCAGAGTACAGAGTCAGTCACTAGCTTAGACACAGAGGTCAGACAGTGGTGGCACACACCTTTAATTTCTATCACTTGGGAGTCAGCGATCCGTCTGGATCTCTGTGACTTCAAGGTCACACTGGGAACAGAGCCAGGTGTGGTGGCAGATACCTTTAATCACAGCACTTGAGATCTCATGTCTTTGTTTGAGAAGGACACATATCTATAATCCCAGGAAGTGATGGCCGGAAACAGAAAGGGATATAAGGTGTGAGGACCAGGAACTAGAGGCTTTTAACCAGTTCAGCTATGACACTTTTTGGTGAGGACTTAAAGGCTTCCAGGCTGAGGAAACAGGATTGGCTGAGGAGTTGATGAGGTGAGGTTGGCAGTGGCTCATTCTGTCTCTCTGATTTTTCAGAACTTACCCTAATATCTGGCCCTGGGTCTTTTAGTCAGCAATCTGTGTTACAATTGTACATTTAATAATGGTGTGGGTGTTATGGAAGCAACCAACTGATTTGTATTGAAGGCCTGTGACACAAGAAGAAAGATATGTCTAACACTACGAATCTAGCCAAGCTCATGCTGGGTCAGGCACCAGAGATGAACCTACTACAAAAAAATGCTAAATGTCTACAATATAGAGCTGTCCTCTAAATAAATATATCTTTACTTGTAGATTAATGCAGCCATCAGTGTTAGAATTCTGCCCTCACTCCTGCACATACTCAGTTCAGGGTCTTGCATCTTAAGTCATCAGTGGGTGCTGGCGACTACATACGCACAGCATGGTCACACGATCTGCGCCTTAAAAGCCAGATGCAGACCCCACCCCCTCTCTGCTCTCTCTGCTCTGCTCCCCTCTCCTCCCACCCCGCCATCTTTCCCTCTCTCCAGGCCTGGCTCTCCTCTCTCCCCTCCCCACCTTTTCCCTCCTAATAAAGCTCTGAAAACTAACACTGGGTTCTGTCGTGACTGTGACCTTTCCACACGGTAACCAGCACCGCCACCAGCACCGTTTATCATCCTTTCATTGGTGCCCTGGACCCGGATAGGAAATTCTGCTCACTTTGTGTCTGGGCTGAGCATTGTCGGAAACCTATACTGAGGACCTTTGACTGCCCATTACACTTTCTCCATTTGGCCAGCCACTGTCGTGAATGCCTCCACTGTCCTGTCTTCCCCCAACACACATGCTACCAAGATTGGTGCATGCCCTGCCATTTCCCATGACTGCAGCCTGATCTATATATATTCCTTGCACCAGATCCCTGGGGGTCATCAGCTGTGTACCACGACACATTCTATCTTGACAAAGTATAGGATGCTGTCCGGGCCCCTGCAGGGTCCTCCGGTATGCACACCCCAGCCTTTACCCTTATCATGACAACGGTTCAGGTAGTTTGTACTGTTAATGCTGGTCCACAGACTGCCTGTTCTCAAGGACACTTGAAATAGGAGCCTGGGATCCTATTTGTTATTTTTTTTTTCTCTCTCTCAGCTGCAGCCATGGGATGGAAGGGTTTCCTTCTCGTGGTTGCATTCCTCTGACAAGTGCCTTAAATATCCCAAGATATCAGTAAATTTGGTGTTTCAACTCCGATATTTCACAGGAATTATCTAACTTCTGCCAGTGAATAGACAAATGAAAAGAGTTACATTATCCCCATGCTTTTACCCAAGCTCTAAAGTGCTAAAGCCCCTCCCTTTCTGACTCTCTCTTTCTCCTGACCATGAGCATTCCTAAACCTAAGGAATCTGTGACTCCAAAGAACCTTACCTTATCTGTTCGCCACTCTGTGCTCCGTTTTCCAATCTCCAGTATTGGGTTCTCATCTTCGCTCCGCCCACTCTTTCTCAAGATGCCCTGAGAAACACAGACAGGTCTGAAAGCAGGCTAGGATCCATGCAAATAAGTTTACAGTAATCAGGATGGCTCTTTACGGAGAGATTAGTTTATATCCTGCCTCCTGGCAGATCTTCCTAATGCTGTCCTCAAACCAGCAGACATCCAAACAAAAAAAAAAAAAAAATCAAGACACAGAATAAAAGCTGTCTCTTGTCTCCCAGACCTCCCCAGCATAAGGACTAAAACGTAAGCATCTGTAGAGGAAGGTTCCTAACCCCACAGGCAGAAGTTTCAGCTGTGGCATTTAAGGTGTACCATGGGAGAGATAAAAATGCCCAAGAACAAAATTGCCAAGTGCTGGCATAAAGCTGCTGAGTCCCCATTAAGTGCTGGGGAGGGGGGAAGGGGGGAGGTGATGTAGGCTAGAGCATGCCCTGCAAGGCCATCAGTTGGCCCTTGTTCAGAATACCACCTAGAAAGACAACCAGTCAGATGACTACACCCAGGCACCAAGGGGCAGGGGGATAGACAAAGACCTCCAGCAGATCTCTAGGCTTGGCCACAGGTTTGCAGGGAACCCAGAATGCAGCATGGAAACAATCTGTTTCTTTCCTTCAGGACACCAGAGCCACTAACCCAGGCCTGGGAGTTTTGGGGTCTCACCTCTCCTCGTTTCCCTAATGTTGAGGTAGGGAGGACAGCCTTACCCCTCCTCCCCAGACTTAATTGTCCTTTCAGGGTTACTCAGTGGGAAAAGATTCTCCAGCTAAGGTAGGAGCTTTCATTTCACTGCTCCCTCCACATGCCTCACCCCAGACCCACTGCCTGTGCTTCTCCTCCTCATGCACACAGACAGGCCTGATCTCTGCCTTGTCCCTAATTCCAAAGCATGAGCTCTCACCCCACAACCTTTTCTCTTTCCAGTTCCCTCTTCTAATTAACTGGTCAGCTAATGGTACAGGATCACCACAGAACTGGAGTCCAGAGATCATCAAGTAAGAAACTGTAACAGGTATAAGGTATTTATACCCCCAGGCCCAAAAGTGTCTGGGCTCTACAAAAACAGACTTTAATATAATCATCAATTACTGTTAAATGTTCTCAACAATTGATCACCTGTGTTTCCTGGATGCTAAACTAGTACAGGAAATAGGTTCCTTAAAATAATCTGTATCTGATAAAGCTTATCTCAGGTTATGAAAATTAAAGACATGTTCCAAACTCTCTGTCTCTCTCATTAACACTAACCAATACAAGCAGAGTACTAAGCACTACAATAGTCACTAATTTTCTCATGACTGCTTCTTAACATGTTCAAAATTTTTTCCCAAGCCCCAGAAACCAGCATAAATCCATCTGGACAGGTCAGATCTACTTCAGGCTTTTCCTGTCTCACCAGCATCCAGAGTGCCAAGCCAAGAGGGATGGACAGCCACAGGGCAGCAGGACAGCCCACCATCCCAAGATGCCTGTCTACCTCAGAAGGCCCCCTTCCCTACCCCCCTAAGAGCCAACCAATGCCCACCAAGTCAGCTGGAAGCACTTTTTTTCTGGGAGAAATGGTGCCCCTATCCCTACTAATTCACTTTTGTATAATAAGCAAAAAGACTGGAATGTTAAATCCTGCCCTCACTTCTGCACATGTGTAGTTCAGGGTCTTGCATCTTACATAATTAGTGGATGCTAGCGACTACATACGCACAGCATGGTCACACAAACAGCTCCTTAAAGCCAGATGCAGACCCCACCCTCTCTCTGTTCTCTGCTCTGTTCCCCTCTCCTCCCACCCCACCATCTCTCTCTTTCTGCAGGCCTGGCTCTCCTCTCTCCCCACCCTTTCCCCCTCCTAATAAAGCTCTAAAAACTAACACTGGGTTCTGTCATGACCATGACCTTTCCACGTGGTAACCAGCACCATCACCAGTGCCACTTATCATCCTTTCAATCAGCCCTCATGAGAGAAGTTTCTTTGTGAAGTGAATTATTAGTGAACTTGCAACTTGTCAAAATACAGAGAATGAGTGTGGAGTGTTCAGCCACAAATGGGACATCTATATCATATTTACTGTCAAGAATTATAGACCATCCTAGAAGAAGGAGCAGAAAGAATATAAGAACCAGAGGTTGGTGAATACCAGGACCAGTGAACTCATGAAATCATATTAGATATTTTTACCTGAACAAGACTTGCACAAAATCAAATCAGTCAACACTCTAGCCTGGAATATGAAGGGGTTCTTGAGCCCTTAACCATAACTGAGTATTATGTACAGTTGATGGATTCATGGCTAGAGAAATTCAGATTCATTTAAGGTGTGGTCCCTGATAGGTCAAACTCTACTTCTGTTGGTAGTAGGTACCATAACCAGAAGTATATGTATAATATACATTGAATTCAGTTGGTTATTAAAGGAAAATGAGAAAAGAGAAGAGAGGAGAGGAGAAAGGAAGAGAAGAGAAGGGAAGAGAGGAGAAGAGAAAAAAGAGGAAATGAGGTTTAGGGTTGAGTTCTGGGGAAGAGAAGAGAAAAAAGAGGAAATGAAGTTCAGGGTTGAGATCTGGGGTATATATAGAAGGAATAAAAAGATTTGAGGGAGAATGTGGTCAAATTATATGTGTGATAATTAACACAGACATCAACAATAAGACATATGTAGAAAGTGAGACTTGAGATCACTCAAGTCTAAATAGGATGTCTTGATCAAACCCTGGCCCTCAAGGCTCAGTGAGATAAGCAAAAGAGGAGACAGTAAGATCTTAAGAGAAAGAGGTGATGAGTGAGTCTAAGTAAACAGTGTTTTGTATGCACAATAGGACTGATGCACACAGAACTCACAGAAACTGTAGTAGCGTGCATAAGACCTGCACAGGTCCAGGCCAGTCATAATTTCAGCACTGAGAGGGGAAAGTAGACATGGAGTCCTACTCCTTAGCAAAAAGTCAGTCATTTGCAATTGGTACTCACAGACAGAGGCAAAGTCAGTTTTTCCTAATGGAGTGCCACTGTCAAATATTAATCACACTTTAAGGTAGATCAGTGCCCAGAAGTAGTTGGCCAGCACAAAATGAGCCCAATGGTGTCATGGAAGACCTTTTGTTTTACTTTGATTTTGCATTATTTTTTTCCTTATTGGTCTTTTGCTTATTTGTTTTGATTTTCGTTTTTCTGGGGTGTTTGTATATGTGTGTTCATGTTTGCATGCATAAGTGTGTGTACTCAAAAGAGAGAAAGAGAAAAAATATAAAATTGGGTTGACAGGGAGATGAGAAAGACCTGGAGGGTGTTGGAGAAATGTAAAAAGATGATGAAAATATATTATAGAATATTTTTCAATGAATAAAAATGGAAAAGAATGCTCAACACATTGAAAAAAAAACAAAGAAGGAATATCTTCAAACAACATCTGGAAATAAAACAACACATTCAGTGAAAAATGTCAAATGATCACATAACCATTGGTTCAGTTACCCACTGATATAAAATAAGCTTTCACAAAACAACTTGGATTAAAATTTGCTATTTCTTTACTATGTTGCCATTAATCATTTAAGCAAAGGGTTGGTAGGATGGCTCCACGAGTAAAGGGACTTGTTGCCCATAATGACCTCAGTTTGATCCATGGTTTCAAGTTGTAGAAGAGAACCTATTATTACAATTTATACATTCATCTTCATATGTATCCCCCCAATCCAATAAATAAATAAGTAAATAGATGTATTTAACTTAAAGTAGGATCAATTTAATGATTCTTTTTTTATAAACCATAGGTCAAAAATAGTGATGACATTCAATTGGTTAACACAGATATTTATCCCAATTAGAAAAGCAAGAAAATAGATGTTGACATCTCTGGGCTTAGTTTACAAATATTTTCAAGTGCAAACAATAAAAACAACATCAAAAAGTCCTACTATATCATAATATAAATGAAGGTTGAGGATAATAATCTCTTAATATAAGCAGAATCCAGATGCAGATGAGAGTTCTTTGATGACATTCCTTGGACATGAAGAACAATGCACTAATTTAAAGGATCTCACTCACACAGACACAACAGGCAATGGTGCCAGGAACAAAATGTGGACACCATGAAACATGGCAACGCTAAAGATCACTGGTTCAAAACCATCCTAAAAACAATGAGGACTTACATCCAAATCCTTGAGTAGGGCTTAGACCTACTTTCTGGGAATAAATCCTATGTTTTATCAGTGTCCTCTGTGTTCTTAATCCTATGTTCTAACTCATTTGTCCTAGAAGAGAAGAGTGTGAAGAACTGGGCTGTTATATCCTGAAGAGTTTTCACAGCCTATTGTTCTTCAAAGAATTTTGAGAGACAAACATTTTCTACATTCCCTTTAAACTAATCATCTATAATCCATAAAAATTGCATGCATTTTTCTATATCCTGTTATAATTCATTCTAATAGATAAAGGACATGCAGATAAATCCCTTTAAGGTTAGCTTTCTCTACCATGGGCATTTTATAAAACTTCAGTGGGAAAATGCACAGAAGCCCTTCATTTGTCAGCACCTACAGGGCCTATCTTAAGATCCCTATAAGGTCTTTGTCTACTTGAGAATTTCCATGCAGTGCCAGTTTCAATATTTCAAAGATCTTATGAAGCTGTTTATAGTAGCAAGTCAAACTTCATTTTAATGATAAGACAGCAACCAGTCAGTGACCTAGATTTTTAGTTTTTGTAACTTTAATTCTTTTTAAGAACCATTGAATGTCTTAAATATTGCACTTCCCTCTTAACAATCCATCAAAATTTTATTAAAATATTAAAGTTACTAATTTTACTTGGTCATTTTTTATTTTGATAAGGAAGTAGAGGCATACATCTTCTTCAATATTTGGTCAAGAATGACCTAGAACACCTGGAACATTTTGAGTCTCCTACCTTAGTGAAGAGTTCCTCTTCTACATAAAAATTTCTGGATCAGTTTCTTTCAATAGATTTGGTTGCTTCTGTTATGTGTCCATCAACTCTCACTAGAGTACAAGTAACAGTCAGGATCTAAGATATATATATATATATTATATATATAATTATTACATTAAATGATTTCCATGCAATAAAAATTGGACACTTTCAATTAATAAAAAAGAATGGGATAAAATGCTTTTAAACAAGAACTGAGTCTTGTGATAAAGAATCAAGTAGCAGCAGAAACAGAGTACTAAGAAAACATAAACATCAAAGGAAAAAAGCACCCAGAACAAAGAAAATGCTTTGTGATTCTGGCCAAGGATGTGGGTAGAGCACTTGCTTATCATGTTCACATCCTGGGGCACAGTCCTCCAGACATCATAAAACTGAGCATGGTGGCCCAATGTCTGGTACATCAGCACTGAATACTGTGGCAGGATGTAGTAATGTTCAAGGTCATACTGATCCACCTGGTGAGTTTCAGGCCAGGATAAGGTACTTGAGACTTTCAGAAGGAAAAAAAAAGAAATGCGATTCAAATATCTCTTCTGCAGAAACAATAAGGATTTCAAGAGTTTTATGTCATAGCCATGCTTTGACGCACAGGTATATAGTGTAGTTGTAGTGTGGACTTTTTCCATACATGCTTGGTTCTACATACAACTTTATTCATTATATGCTTCATGGGCAGCTTAAGTCTCCATCCAGGAGTGTTTGTCTTAGTATTACAATTAGTAACTAGTTACATTAGG
Source organism: Peromyscus maniculatus bairdii (assembly GCF_049852395.1). Taxonomy (NCBI): domain Eukaryota; kingdom Metazoa; phylum Chordata; class Mammalia; order Rodentia; family Cricetidae; genus Peromyscus; species Peromyscus maniculatus. The sequence goes on along the minus strand of NC_134862.1, from coordinate 23,879,328 downwards.
GCACATTGGAGTGATTCTGTGCCTTGTCCAGCATCCTGTCTTCATAGGCTTTGGCAGGGAGTTTTCCAGCCTTATTTTCTGCCAATTTGATTTGTGACACTAACTTGAAAGTCTTTTTCATGGCCCTTACAAACCTCACTTTGCTCTTCTTCCCAACTTATTGGGAGCATTGACTTATTTTTTTCTTGTTATTAATCATATAATTACATACTTGTATATAATTGAGGGGATGTAATCTTTCAAAGGGAAAAATTTGGATTGAAGGAGTAATGAACAAATGTACTTTGAAGCAAATCAAAGTAATTAATCCTTTAAGAAATAAAATTTAGTTCTCAAAATTGGTATAGAGCAACTGAAAATAGTATTTTTCTTACAAAGAAAACAGTGAAGTAAGGGAATAATCCAGAAGAGAAGGAATAAAAAAGATGCAAGAAATGAGGTGTGGTAGCAATAAATGTCATAATGGTGATAAAGGATGAAAGGAATCAGAAATAGTCTTATATCTGATAGAAATAGACATAGCAAAAAGATAACAGAAGAAAGCAAATCAAGACTGAAATGCTGGTTGACATTTAATGATGGCAAGGTGGTTATACAAAGAAATGTCTTTTCTAACGTAAGCATTGTCATGATGGAAATGAGAAATATCCTCCAAAGGGTCATGTGTTTGAAGATTTTTTTCTAAGTTTGTAGCCTTTGTTTGGAAGGTTCTGGAAAGTGGAGACTTGATGGCAGTTTCATTTGCATTATTTTTATTATTGTTAGTTTGTTTTTAAGTTCTTGGATAGTTTTTAAAACTGTGTATATACCCAAACCTTGTCTATAACTTTTCCTAGATCCACCCACCCCATCTCACTTACCCAATTTAATATCCTTTTTAAATATAAACCCATTATGACTTTTTACTGTCCAAATGTTCTTGTATATGTGGTTTTCATTAACTAGAGTGTGTTCATCTCATTAGGTTCTATACTCTTAAAGAAAAATTCTCACTCTCTCCCAGCAGCTAAAACTGCCATGAAGTTTGATATCTAAGTTTGACATTACTTCTATTTACTTTTTACTTTCTGATTGTTGATACAATGTAACCAACCAGGTGCTGAGGCTGTCTGCACTCCTTCTCTATCATCATAGAATTTATCTCATTTGAATTGCATTTTGTTAGGTATTTTGCCACAAACGTGAAAATTAAGAAAAATAGGCATATCCTTTCAGTATTCTCCAGGATCCCAGTCATTAATTAGTGAAGAGAAATAGACTCTTCCAAGATATTCTGTTTTATTCTTGTAGGGAGATGTGAATCCATTTTAATCAAAACAACACATTGTCAATAATAATAATATGCAAATTTACCCCATAGATTTAATTGCTAATAACAAGGTATTTATTTATCCCTTTATTTTCAACTTTAGTGATAGTGTTCTTGGAGAGGCTAAGTTATTATCTTAAGATGGACATAAATAAATGAACACTAGTAACTTTTCTGAATCTCAATGTCATGAATTTTAGGTCATAAATAATTTCTAATTTTATTTCTAAAAATAACTATCAGAATTTGATTTAGAATAGCTGCCACTAGAACAGTCTGGTAAAGATTTTTAAATGTGTTTATGAGTTGAAATAGATAATATTTTTCTCAATACACTTTTATCGACAAGTATATAAGCCACTCTAAAATACCCAAGTCAAACATGAATACAGAGAGCACTCACTACTGCAGACTTCTCCTGTCATCTTTCCCACTGTTTCATTTCTCACATGGCATAGTTTATACTTTCCATTTTCATCAAGTAGACGCAAACTAGATTGAACAGATATATCAACCTAAAGGATACCTGGATGTCGTCAATAGCGATGTTTTCATCATCTAGCTTAAGCTCACAACACAAATGGGGTGAGTGACTGAGTAAACATATGAAAAGCATTCCATATTTTGTGTGATGACTTTAAAAGCTTTTTGGAGATAAATATTAATATTGCATAAGCATTTCCACGCTGTTTTAAGTACAATTTATATTTAGTAACTTAGGGAATGAGTTCATAGAAATGGAAGAACAGTGAGTAGAGTGAAGGCTAAATAAATAATACGTAAACTGTAGGAAGGCCTCAGAAGATGCGAAAAAGCATTGCCATTCCAATTTAGTGTTTTCTTCTTCAGAGTGGATAAATTGAATTTCTAACAGGGGACTATACACCAAAGTCATTTTAGGCCATCTTTGCTCCTAAACCAGAAAATGTGTTTAAGACTGTTTTAAACTTAAGGTACATAAAAAACACTTCAAGTCAAAAGACAGTGAGAAACATTGATCAAGTGTCATTTTCCTATCCTTTCATTCTATGAACCAGATGCTTCTAAGAGCAAATCAAAAGACTTAGAAGTTAGATGTCCACTTATTCAGGTACTCTCACAGCATTGCCATTAAGCCTCATTTCACTCTTCCCTTGAATGAAATGATAGATTGACTGCTCACAGCTTGCAGGACTCTAGGATGCCCCGGATCTATCTCCTGCTCTCTTCACCCCACATGGAGTTTTGTGCCAGGACACTGAGTGACAGTTAATGATCTTTCAATATGACAATGTCACATTCATCAATCTTTATCAGTTGTAACAGACACAAATTCAAATACAAAAAGGAAATGGAGACTTGGTTAAATCCAAACTCTGATATGCTCTTGAAGTGACACAAACACAAGTTGATGAGATACATGAAAATAACCTGTTGTTTGAGAATAAACATACCAGTTATAAGACTGTCCTGAGAAAGTCAAGGATATGAGAGCAATTTTTTCAAAAGTATTTGAGGTGGAAATTATGTGCTCTTTACTGGTATTTCAACTAACATCAAATGTGTACATGAACCTGTAGAAGTCAGCTTATTTTTAATTTACTATTCTATGTTTTAAGACAAATACCCTAATATGCATGGAAATTTGGGGTACTAAACTATAAGTAATATATTATGATAATGTGTAGTTGTTATAATGTATAAAATTGTATGAAACATGTATGAAAAGTTCAGATTTTCAAAATTTCCTCAGCTGTTCTTAGTCTTATAACCTTCCAGTGTCCTTCAACTTCATTTTAGAAACTAAGAGTTTTTCACTTAGTTTAGCAAAGATGTTAATTAGGAAAATTTTGCTATTAAACAACTCAACATTTAGGTATTCTGTTAATTTTAGGAGTTGGTTGGAGAATGTTAAAAAATAAACACTTTGAAAATGTAATTTTGATATTAACCTGAACTTCTTGTGCTGAAGGATGGCAGCTTACCCTCTGTGCTTCTATATCCACAGAATCTGATGTTAATAAGTACTTTTATAATACATTTAAGGGATAAATCTCAAAACTTTATTAATGTCATAGTGATAAAAAGAAACTCTTTGTTACTGTTTTATAAGCTCACTATAGTGTTCCTGTAAAAAAAACAAAAAAACAAAAAAAAAAAAAAAAAAACGGCCCTTTAATGTAATATCACTTTACTTTAGAGCTAAGTGATATTTTGCATGTTAATAACTATGGTGCATGTCTAATCTGTGTTATCTGTCAAAGGATGTGAGAATGGAGAGCTATGGTATATATTCAAAATCAGACACACATGAGCTAGTATAGTATTGTAAGTTATCATATAACATTTAGTGTCTGAAACCTGTGTCTCCCGAGCATCTGCCTCAAGCCTTTCATATGTGGTCTATATCAGTTCTGGAAAGGGACACGTTCCTCTTTGCTCTCAGCTGCACCATGTCACTTTCCATGTAGAGTTACCCTTTACAAATTCAGAACCCTTTATCTTCCATCTGATTGCCTTCAGCCAAAGACAGCTGGATCAATCTGAATCCAGAGAGGAGGCAAATACTCTCATTGAGTACAAGGCACTTGGTAGGGCCTAACCCATTTCATCATTGCATTGAGTATGGCAGCTGGCAGGCATGGTGCTGGATAAGTACCCTATGACTATATTCTGGGCCACAAACAGAGAGAAAGAGAGAGAGACAGAGACAGAGAGAGACACAGAGACAGAGACACAGAGGCAGAGAGAGACAGAGACTGTGGCCTTTGAATGGGCTTTTGAAACCTCAAAGCCTAACCCCACAAGGTAAATATTGTGACTTCAGATCCATGCCAAAACAGGTTTCAAAAGCTCATACCAGATCCAGTCTCTCTCTATTCCTTGTGCCTAGGGATCATGATGACCTCAACTACTTCTCTAGCACCCTGCCTGTCATGTCTGCTGCCATATTCTCTGTCATAATGACAATGGATTAAGACTCTAAAATTGTAAGCAGGCCCCTAATTAAATTCTTTCTTGTATAATCATTGCCTTGCTCATGGTGTCTCTTCACTGCAACAGAAAAATAACCAAGATAAACATTGGTAACAGAGACTGGGGCATTGTTATCACGGGCCTTCTCTTGCTGTTTGTGGAGTAATCTGGAAGACTTTGGGACTTTTGACTACAAAAGTGGTTGGAAGCTTTCAGTGGGATTTAGTTGGCCATCCTAAGAGGAGTGTGCAAAACAGTGCTTTGTTGATTTAAACTGGGAGAGCCCAACTAAAGTAGTTTCAGAGGAGAGAATATAAGTAAGTAGCCTAGAGACCATTCTTGTGATATTTTGGCAAATAAGTGATTGCTTTTTGTCCTTATCCTAAAAATTTGCCAGAGGCTTAACTGAAGAGTTTGGATTTAATGACATTAGCAGAAATTTCACCAAAGTCTAATATTAACTTTGTTGTGTCAGCATTAGTAGTCACTCTTACCCTTTTTTTCTAGGAGTGATAGCATCTTTAGGGAACACTGAGAAAATTGGGATAATTGTCAAGTTCTGGGAGAGTTAGTTGTATCAGTTTGTTGTCAAGTCTCTGTGTAATGGGAATGTGCATGGCTTATGTCATATCTTGGCTAGAGCCATCTATGAGGATGGACCATCTCAGCTAGCCACCTTGAAATTGTCCTGAGCAGTTTGTAGTCCAAAACCAATTTTTAGGTGGTGTTTTTCAGTCATTATGGGGCCCCATCCTCATTTTGGAGACTTCAAAGTTTGCTGTTAGTCATGGTAAAGATTCACTGCAGAAACTTAAACACTGTAAATGTCATTTGCAGCAGGTCTCAATGAGGTTCTTTACCATAACTTGTTATATACATCCAGAGTACAAAAGGTTAATTCCTAGTTACCTGATAGAGACTCAAACCTGAAATCATGTACAGGAAATAAGATGAAGCCTTTTTCTAGAATTAGTTCTCTATATGACCATTAATATCATGACCCACAGATAAATATATATATATATTAATTTTATAAAATTGAAATAATATTTATATCTTAAGAAAAGTTTTAATAGTCAAAATAAAAACCAAAGAATTATGAGATTAGTGGAAATAGAATAGTCTCTTAATTTTAGTTTGTCTTCAGTCCCATAGCAGATGGCTCTTCTGACATGAGACAGAGATTTTAGATTTTCCTTTTAACAAGCATGTTTGGATTTAGAGAAGGATAGAGTCACACTCTAACTCCAAAGCCAGCATTAATTTTTAATTATGCTGAGACTATAAAGATACCATTTGTATTATAGGTCTCTACAGAACAACAGAAACAAACATTTGAGAAGATTAATTAAAATTTAAAAACCAAAATGCAATCAAGTTCCAGATCTAAACAATTCACATGTGCATCCTGTAATTTCTTTTCTATCAGAGCTAGTTCTTTCTCAGATTTAGCTGATAATTTTATTGGACTATTTAAGACCTTATCAACTTGTAAGGTTTGAAATAATTTACTCAGTTCTTGGGTTACTAATCAATTTGTGGGCCATAGTTAGTTCAGGTCTCCCAGCAATTTTCAAAATCATTAAGAGTCTTTAATTGATCTCTCCTGTTTTTCACCTTTTGGGGTTGAATTTTTTATAAATCTATACCCTAGGTAATTAATAGAATCTCCTATTTGTATTTTTTGAGGAGCTATTTGTAATCTCCAAGAAGCCCAAATATTTTATTCTTCAAACATTTTTCTCTAAATTATCTATATTTGAATCATCCATATAATGGTAAATTATAAATTGAGGAAACTGTATACAAATAATTTCCAACAGCTGTCATATAAAATATTGGCATGGGGGGGGGGTTCCTGTTTAACATCCGTTGTTGAAGAACATTCCATTGATATCTCTTAACAGGCTGGGAATTACTTTAGTGGGCACCAAGAACCCATTTTTTTCTCTATCTTTTTCTTGTCTTTACAAAGGTAAAATGAAAAAGAAGTCTTTTAAATCAATAACTATAATATACCATCCTTTAGGTAATGGAGAAGCCATGGGAATTTCAGGCTTTAAAAAACCCATTGGATGAAGCATCCTATTAATAGCTCTTATATCTGTTACCATTCTCCATTTTCAAAATTTATTTTTAATAACAAGAACAGGAGAATTCCAAAGATTGCTCCATTCTTCACTATGTTAAGCATTTGGCTGCTCCTGTATCAGCTATTCTAAGACCTGCTATTTTTCTGCTCCCAAAGGCCATTATTCGACCCAAACAGATTTGTCAGTAAACCATTTTAAAGGTAGGGCTGTTGGTAGCATTGACAGATCAGCAGCTGCTGTACCCTGTTTTTGTACAACCTGAAGGTCAGGGACAGTTCTTTATAATACATTTTAACAGTTTTCCCAGAAACATATGTTGCTTTGTGGTTTGTTTCTCAAATTGGAGGAATGTTAATCTGGGAATTTTATTGCTGTAACAAGTCATGGCCCCATAAATCCATTGCTATATTAGCCACATATGGCTTCAATTTTCTTCTCTGTCCTTCTGTCCCTATACATTTGACCCATTTCACACTTTGTTTTAACCTGAAATAAATTTCCAGTCTCTAAATGTTGAATGTTTACATCCTGAATAGGCAAATTTGGATGCCAAGATTCTGTTGCCAATTATTGTTACATCTACACTTGTGTCTATATAATCTTCAATTACATTGTCATTTATTCACATTTTTAGCTTTGGTCTTTGATCATTTATAGAAGTTTGTCAAAATATTTGCTTTATGGTTTTTCCTGAAATTTTTGTTTTATCTTCTAAAGCTATTCTATCATCTAAAGCAGAAGATTTGTTGTTGTTGTTGTTGTTGTTGGTGGTGGTGGTGGTTTTTATTTGTTTGTTTGTTTTTCACAATAGGCATTAGTTCCTTTAATTGCTCAGAGGAGAAACTTTCCCCATGATGACAGGGAATGTCTGAACCAAATTTGATATGGGAGCTTGAGAGAGGATCCCCATGGAATTTCTCAATGCAAAAAGGTTTACCTTGTCTGTCCCTTGTTGATCTGCATTCACTGGTCCAATGTTGGCCTTTGCTTCATCTACTGTATGCTCCAGAAGTCAAGGGACTTCTGTTTGGATTAGAAGAAACATTGATTCTAGGAATGACCTGTCTGCAATCCCTTTTTAGGTGACCTTGTTTGCCACAACTAAAACACCTGACATTTTTATTTTTCTTCAAGCATCTGGAAATCACATCTCCTATCCAAGCATCATCATGGTTACGAGATTCAATATTGAGTGTGTTTCAGACCCATTCCTCAGTGGGTGCTGACCTCACCTTTAAAGGCCTAATTATCACTTTGCATTGTGAATTAGCATTTTCAAAAGCCAAAGATTCCATTATCATTTATCTAGCTTCTGAATTTGGTATCATTCTCTGTACAGCTGAAGCCAAACATTGTAAAAACTCAATAAAGGTTTCTTTTGGGCCCTGAATAACTTTAGTAAATGACTCAGTTCTCTTTCTGACTTCTTCAGTTCTGTCTCAAGCATTCAAAGCTCTTGCATGGTATAAGAGCAGTGTGTGGTAATCATATAGAGACTGTGTTTGTACATCAGCAATATTAACCTCTCTAAGAAGTTGGTCTTGAGAGATGTCAAAACCTCTAACCATATTTCATTGTTCAATGAATGGCCTTAGCCTCAACTTTATATCAGGTCCTGCACTGTAATTGAGGATGAGTTTCCAATACTGCTATCTTTCCAATCTTGTGGGACAATTCCGTTACTGTGGTGATAATCTAATTGTACTGAATTATTATTTTGATTGTATGTTAATAAATAAAGTTGTCTGGGAGTCAGAGCTATTAGAGCCATAGCAAGAGTGTGGCGGTGGTGGCACACGCCTTTAATCCCATAGATATCTGTGTGTTCAGGGTCAGAGCTATTAGAGCCATAGCAAGAGTGTGGCGGTGGTGGCACACGCCTTTAATCCCATAAGATCTCTGTGTGTTCAGGGATACAGCCAGCATTGGAGACATATGCCTTTAAGACCTAGGGGGCTGTACATTCAGACAGTGACGAGGCAGTCATGTGTTTGGGTTTACAACCAATGAGAAGGCAGAACAACATACTTTAAAAAAACGAACCGACAGGAAGTAGGTCTCTTTTCGCGAAGCTGGGACAGCAGGAGGAAGGGTAAGATTTTAGCTCTGAGCTCTGACTTCTCGGCTTTCTCTTTTACATTGTTTCTGTGTTTCTTATTTAATAAGACGGTTGGTTACATCTACATCTGGCGCCCAACGTGACAAGAATCCATTAAAAACTGCTTGGCTTGGCGGCAGGTCCGCTTTCCCGCAAGGGCGGCAGGCGGCCCGCGGCGGCGGCGGCGGCGGCGGCAGCGGCGGCACACGGCGGCCGGAAGCGATCGGCTTCTTAGTCCGAGCTGCTGGCGTCCTAGTCCGGGTAGCAACTTCTAGCCCGGGCCTAGGTCTGTGAGCAGCTTGCCTAAAGCCGGTGCTACAAACAACTCAGACCTGCCCTGCCGAACAGGGCCCTGTAAAGCCAACGCACGTGGTCGGAGCTTAAGGAAGCCAGACCCAAGCCTTGACTCGGCACAAGAGGGAACACGTGGCTGCATTTAAGCTTTAGCCGGCTACGCTTTCTTGTGCGTTCTCTCTTTCCTCTCTCTCTCTCTCTCTCTCTCTCTCTCTCTCTCTCTCTGGATTTACACCTGGGACACTAGGTGGCTGCTTTGAAAATCCCCTCGGATTTCTACTGTTCTACGCAGATTTGGTAAGTCATAATATATCAGATATTTTAAAGGAAACTATCTAAAAGAGAATTTTTTTCCACATTAAAAAACAAATGGGTTTTATGTGTACATTGGAAGAAAATTGGTTTTTGTTCGAAATTTTAGGCAGTCTGGCAATGGAACAACTATATAATATTAGTATTGGTGGAATTATGCACCTCATCACTATAATAATCCACATTTTAATATTTAAAAAGATAGTCAATTTAAGTGCCAGGATAACAGCGTTAGAAGAACTTGTTAAACCTGTAAAAATTCAGACAGAAGAAATTAACAGTGAAGTTGTTTCAAGTCGGGATCATAAGGTTGCAGAAAGAAAGCCTGTTTTCACAGAGTCACCCTTAATTTATCCTGTAACAGTACAGCAGATGCCTGATCAAATGGCTACACAAAATACTTGGGCTCCAATTGAAATGTTGGATTTAAAAAGGTTTAAGGAGGCAATAGTATCTTATGGCATGCATTCCCCATATGTAAAGCAAATGTTAAACACTTGGTCAACATATAATAGGATAGTACCACAGGACTGGCGGGACCTCGCACAAGGTGTTCTGGAACCCAGCCAGAGACTTCAATTTCTGACTTGGTTTAAGGAGGAGGCTAAAAACATAGAAAAACAATGGAGGGATAAAGGAGTACAAGTTTGCCAGGATCAGCTTATGGGCGAAGGCCAATATGCTTCAGCACAAGCACAATGTTTATATGATGTCCAAACCCTAATTTTATGTCGAACGGCAGCCTTGAATGCATGGGACAAAGTTGAGGAACCAGGAAAAAAATCTGAGTCATTTACAAAGGTGAAGCAAGGCTCAAAAGAGTCTTTTACAGATTTTTTACAAAGACTGGCTTCAGCAGTAAAGAGAACGGTCTCGGATTCAGAAGCTGGTAAGGCAATAATTGAATCTTTGGCCTTTGAGAATTCGAATGCAGCATGCAAAAGAATAATCAGGCCATTAAGGGCAAGATCTGCACCCATGGAAGATTGGATTAGAGAAACAATTAATGTTGAAGCTGATGAGCATGATGATACATGGGTAGGAGAAGTAATTTCAAAAGGTTTGAGGAGTGTTAGATGTTTTGGATGTGGAAAGCAAGGACATTTGAAAAGGGACTGTAGACAGGTCATTTCCAGAAACAATGTTTCTTCAAGGAACAATGGCAACAGAATGCCCCTTCCTTCTGGAGTATGCAGAAGGTGTGGTAAGGGAAAACACTGGACCAACGAATGTAGATCAACAAAGGACAGACAGGGTAATCCTTTGCCTCAGTCTTCGGGAAACTCCCAGAGGGGCCTCAGGCAGGCCCCCAGTGCAAATCCAGTTCAAACCTTTCCGGCAGCCATAGAGGAAATGCCTGCTCTGGAGAGCGATTAAATAACCAAATGCCTATTGGAATAAATCATGCTGGTCAGAATGATGAAACAGAGAGAATAGAAAATTCAGGAGAAAACATAAAGAAAATTTTTTGGCAAACTTCTATTAATGAACAAAGACCAAAATTAACGATAAAAATAAATGGTGTTTTGTTGTCTGGTCTGGTAGACACAGGTGCGGACGTTACCATAATTGCACCAGAATTTTGGCATCCAACTTGGCCTCTTCAGGAGGTAAACGTTCAACTGTTAGGAATTGGGACATTATCTCAGGTGAAACAGAGTGCAAGATGGCTCGAATGTATAGGTCCAGAAGGACAGAGAGGAAAATTAAAACCATATGTGGCTAACATAACTATGAACCTGTGGGGTCGAGACTTGTTGCAACAATGGAATACTCAGATTAACATCCCTCCAATCTCAGAAACAAATCATAAACTAGCACATGTTACTGAGAGAAATATTAGAAGATATTGTTCTAATGAGTGGTCACCAGCCATCCATATTATACAAGAACAGGGCACAATAACTGATGATCTTCCAAAGACACCAACAGCTCGACCTTTAAAATGGTTAACAGACAAGCCTGTATGGGTCCAGCAATGGCCTTTAACAACAGAGAAACTCCAGGCTTTAGAAGAGCTGGTAGAAGAACAGTTAAATGCTCAGCATATTGAAGAATCAACCAGCCCTTGGAATTCTCCTGTATTTGTTATTAAAAAGAAATCTGGTAAATGGAGAATGGTAACAGACCTTAGGGCAATTAACAAAGTAATTCAGCCAATGGGTTCTCTACAATCTGGGATGCCTTTGCCTACTCTGTTACCAAAAGGATGGCCTCTCATAGTTATTGATTTAAAAGACTGTTTCTTTTCAATACCCTTACAAGAAAAAGACAGAGAAAAATTTGCTTTTACAGTGCCTACTTATAATAATTCTCAACCGGTTAAAAGATTTCAATGGAGGGTCCTCCCACAGGGAATGTTGAATAGCCCAACTCTGTGCCAATATTTTGTACAACAGCCATTGGAAGTGATACGTAAAAAATTTCCTAAATCTATAATTTATCATTATATGGACGATATTTTACTAGCTGACTCAAATGCAGATACTTTAGAAATAATGTTTGAAGAAGTAAAGAAAATTTTGCCTCGCTGGGGATTACAAATTGCTCCTGAAAAGATACAAAGAGGAGATTCTATTAATTATTTAGGATATAAAATAGAGCTACAAAAAATTAGACCCCAAAAGGTGCAAATTCGGAGAGATAGACTACAGACTCTTAATGACTTTCAAAGATTATTTGGAGATATTTCTCATCTACGAACTATTGTTGGGGTAAAAAATGATGAACTGACTAATTTGTTCAAAACCTTAGAAGGTGACAAGGACTTAAATAGTCCAAGAGAATTATCACCTGAAGCTGAGAAAGAATTAGCATTGGTAGAAAAGAAAGTGCATGAAGGACACGTGAATCGTATTGATCCAAAGCTGGATTGCATTTTGGTTATCTTACCTTCTAGGCGTTCTCCTACTGGAATATTAATGCAGAGGGAAGATATTATATTGGAATGGATATTTTTACCAAATAAACCAAATAAAAAATTAAAAACTTATGTGGAAAAAATCTCTGACTTGATTTACAAAGGAAAATTGAGACTTCGTCAATTAGCAGGCATAGACCCAGCAGAAATTGTTGTACCATTAACTAAGGAGGACATTGAAAAATTATGGACAGAAAGTGAACCTTGGCAAAGAGCTTGCAGTAATTTTTTGGGAGAAATTAACAGCAAATATCCCAAAAGCAATAGAATTGATCTTATAAAGAGAGCTGAATGGATCTTGCCTCGAATTGTACGGCAAAAACCCATATCTGGAGTTCGTACATTTTATACAGATGCCAACAAAGAAGGAAAGGCAGGTTACAAATCAGAAAATTTAAGTAAAGTGGTTCAAAGTCCGTATAATTCAGTGCAAAAATCAGAATTGTATGCTATTCTGTTGGTATTAATGGATTTTTCAGAACCTCTCAACATAGTAACTGACTCTCAGTATGCTGAAAGAGTGGTGTTACATATTGAGACTGCAGAATTTATCCCTGATGCTTCAGAATTAACTTCACTATTTATTCAATTACAAGATACAATCAGGAAAAGGAATCATCCTTTATATATAACTCACATTCGATCCCATACTGGTCTGCCAGGCCCTCTAGCACAAGGCAATGAAGAGATTGATAAATTATTGATAGGAAATGTGCTGGAGGCCTCAGAATTTCATAAAAAACATCACGTTAATAGTAAAGGTTTAAAAAAGGATTTTTCCATAACCTGGCAACAAGCCAAAGAAATAATAAAGAAATGTCCTACTTGTTCCTTCTACAATCAGACGCCATTACCAGCAGGATGTAACCCAAAGGGTACTCAGAGAAATGAAATCTGGCAGATGGACGTGTTTCACTTTGCAGAATTTGGAAAATTGAAATATGTACACCACACTATCGATACTTATTCAGGATTTCAATGGGCAACTGCTTTGAGTTCTGAAAAAGCTGATTCTGTAATCACTCATTTGCTAGAAGTTATGGCCATCATGGGTATACCTGCACAAATCAAAACTGACAATGCTCCATCATATGTCTCTGTTAAAATGAAACAGTTTTTTGCTTATTACAATATAAAGCATATTACAGGCATACCACATAATCCTACAGGTCAAGCAGTTATAGAAAGATCAAACAGAACTCTAAAGGATATGCTAAATAAACAGAAATGGGTAACAAAAACCCCCAGAAATAGACTGCATAATGCTCTTCTAACTTTGAATTTTCTGAATGCCAATGAGAAAGGAACAACAGCTGCAGAGAGACATTGGATAATAGAAAAAACTACAGAATTAAATCAGCCTATATACTTTAAGGATGTGCTGACCTCAGAATGGAAACCAGGGTATGTATTACATTGGGGACGTGGTTTTGCTTTTGTTTCTACAGGAGAAGATAAGCTGTGGGTACCATCAAAATTGATAAAGGTTCGATTTGAACAAGAGAGACCTCTTAATTAGAGGAGGTGATAGTTCATCAACCAGCATGAACATCCAATTTAAACTAACTTGTATCAATAAAACATGCCTTTTCATTTCATCAGATAATAACTTGCCAAAAAAGGAACATCCCCAAAATTAGTCTTGGGGAAAGGTTTTTGTTTTTGTCTTTTAGGAGAATGAAGGTTAAGGAATCTGAAGAACACTGGACAAATGAGACAACTGAAGAAAAGGGACAAATCATCTATCCCAAGAAACAGAGTGAAACGGTGTATGGGTATATATTATCTAAAAAAAAATTTTATGTCTTCCTAAATGTTTGTTTCTGCTTTTCTCTAAAGATTTAACACTATTGGTCTTCTAACAGTCCCAGTTCAATTAAAATTTAAAGCTGACTTTGGAGTTGGAGAATGGCTCTCTCCTTCTTTAAAATCAAGCATGTTGTTAAAAGGAAAATGCAAACTCCCTGTATCATGCCAGAATAAGAGCCATCTTCTGCTATGGTACAGGACAAAAGCAAAATTAATTAAGGGACTATTCTATTACTAATCTCAACTCTTTGATTCTATTCTGATTCTTTAAACTTTTCTCAAAGTATAAATTTTATATCAAAATTTACAAGATTAATATATATATACATTTTAAACTTTGTTAAGATATGAATGGTCACATGGAGTACTAACTAATTCTAGAAAAAAGGCTAGCTGCATATATATGTTTTTGTGTTCGAGTCTCTTATCAGTTTTCTGCAGGAAATCACGGCCAGGCCTAACATCAACTGAAGTCTCCAGAAAGAAGATGGGGCCCCACAACAACAACAATTCCACGTGGACAATAATAATATCATTAAGCTGACAAACATCATCCACAGATCAGCTTTGAACTACAAGGTGCTCAGAGCAATTTTGAGATGACTAGCTGAGATGATCCAGTCTCAAAGACTACTTGAATAAGGACTTGAGATAAACCCTGAACTTTGGCATTATACACAGACTGGATAGTGAAGGATATAGTTACCTCTCTTAGAATTTGACAATTAACCTAAAATTTTTCTTTCAGGATAAAGAAAACTTCGCCCATACCCAGCAGGAAGCAATTTTAAGAATACGACGCCCACATTCCCAAAGAGGTGGTGTGGGGCAGGTGGTTTTTTGGTCTTTTTAATGGGTTTTGGGTCTGGGATAATTTTCAGTATTTAGGGGGGTTGGTTACAAGTTATTGTCAAGGGTTAGGAAAAAGGCTAAGCAAAGGAGATTAGATTTAAGGTTCTTGTTTAAAAAAAAAAAAAAGAAAGAAAGAAAGAAAGAAAGAAAGAAGGAAAGAAAGAAAGAAAAGAGAAAGACAATTACTAGTTTTAAATACTTTACATTGGATTGAATTGTTTTATATTGTACACAAATTTGAAACTGATATTGTTAGAAAATGCTATATGTATATTTCTAATTGTATTTATTCCATCCATTTAACAATGTAATGCAAATTTCTGATCCTTGAATGTTATTATTATCAACTATCAGGTTATAAAGAAATGAAAGCTAGTAGTTAGACATTATCATAGAACTTGTAGTCATATTAGATATGTTTTAAAAATTGAGCAGAGATGTTTTAGACAGGTCATCTTCAAACCCTTCAGAGATCTACAGAATATGGCATTTAAAATGTTTTAATAACTTAGAAAATTTTTCTTTTTTGAGACATGTCGGCTCCTGGCAGTACCAATCTACTTTAGAGAAAATATGGGCATTGAAGAAACTGCATATGGAGTCAACTTTCATTCTGGCAAAAGTTAGCCACTGGACAACAAAGTATCCTCGAATCAACAGGACAAAATGGACAGACAGATCACGAAACAAGGGACTACTGATTCTTGCCAAAACAAGTGTGGTTATGGCTTTATCAAAAGGCATCTTCTGAGGCCAGGACAATATGGCCCCATCCCTGAAGTGGCCTTCGCATCCGGAAAAGGTACGGTGCCCTTTTCTTCGAAGGCAGCTTAACAGGCAGAGGGCCGATGGATTCTGTTGTACAATGGAACAGCAGCTGAAAGCTCATGCCTCTCAAAAGTAGACTGGCATTTAATAGAGGGATGTGGAGAAGAAGGGGATGCTGAGATGAAGCCATATATACACAGCCAAGAAGAATGGACAGCTGAATTAAAAAACTGTCAACAATTTCCAGAATTTAAAATCCTGAATCATGACAGGACACTAGTGGAATTCAGGTGTTTCTGGTACGTGGACTGCTCTCACCCAATGTGAGGTTGAACTGTTGACCTTGTGTACATCCTACTTCACAAATGAGTCAGTCAGATACACTAAGCCTATAGGCTGAAGATGATGCCCCAACACTGCGGAGAAACCTCAGGTGACTGCCCAGGCAGCTGGCTGTTTCTGTCAACTCACAAAATTTTTTGGAAGTTGCTTGCATGCACTTCCTGTTTTTATTTTTGTTAGCTAATATTATTCCCTTCTTGGGTCTCTGAGGGAGTTGAAGATTAGTTAGTTATGGTTGAAGATTAGTTAGTTATAGTTGAAAATTAATTAGGATAGAAAGTACATTAGATACATCTTGGGATTACCAAAATAGGATAGATAATGGAATTATTTTCTCTGATTTGTCAAATACCTGTTTAGGTATTTATTACTTGTATATATTGTATATAGTTATTGTACTTTTGTATATAGTTTTTCTTTTGTTAGTTATAACCTTTTGCTTTCTTTTTCTTTTTATTAAAATAGAAAAGGGGAAATGTGGTGATAATCTAATTGTACTGAATTATTATTTTGATTGTATGTTAATAAATAAAGTTGTCTGGGAGTCAGAGCTATTAGAGCCATAGCAAGAGTGTGGCGGTGGTGGCACACGCCTTTAATCCCATAGATATCTGTGTGTTCAGGGTCAGAGCTATTAGAGCCATAGCAAGAGTGTGGCGGTGGTGGCACACGCCTTTAATCCCATAAGATCTCTGTGTGTTCAGGGATACAGCCAGCATTGGAGACATATGCCTTTAAGACCTAGGGGGCTGTACATTCAGACAGTGACGAGGCAGTCATGTGTTTGGGTTTACAACCAATGAGAAGGCAGAACAACATACTTTAAAAAAACGAACCGACAGGAAGTAGGTCTCTTTTCGCGAAGCTGGGACAGCAGGAGGAAGGGTAAGATTTTAGCTCTGAGCTCTGACTTCTCGGCTTTCTCTTTTACATTGTTTCTGTGTTTCTTATTTAATAAGACGGTTGGTTACATCTACACGTTACTAGTTACAATTGACCATGAATTTAACATCTGCTTCACAAAAGGTGAATGCATACCATATGAGACTACTACTTCCTTAATTTTCCTCAAATCTAACATTTCCACGGGAATCCAGTCAGCTTTTACATAGACTTGGGGATACCTGACATTTGACAGTTTTTCCTGTAAGGTGACTCAATAAATTAAGATTGGTTGCTTGTTAACCTTGGGCTGTTGCTCTCTAAATTTATAATGTAATGGTGAGGTTGGTTCTGCTTTAAATTCCTCTGTCTGTATCTGAATATCTCTATTATCTGTTTTAATAAGTTTTTCCAAGATTTGTATCAGTCACAATTTCATTATTTTCTTTAGTTATTAGTTGTAGGTATTGCATATTATCAGTACTAACCTTTTCTAAGGCCTGTATCTTATAAATAGCAAGTTTTTCTCAGATTTGCATCTTATCAGTGAATTTCTCATATTTGGTACTGATATCAACCAACATTTTTAGTGAAAAAACAAGAATTACCAAACTGATAATGATTATAATTGACATTATGGAAATCCAAGCTAGGATAATTATTCCCTGATTTAATTATTCTATTTTCAAACCATCCATTGTGGGAGCATAGAGAGACCTAAATCCCTCCATTTTAATAGTGTTTCCTATTTTTAATGTGTGAAAAAAACTCTCTCTTTTTTAAAAACTAATTCCCCATTTAAGAATTCCCTATTGTTTCATCAAATCTGCTGACAATGATGGTGAAATGTGAGGCTGTTTACTGCTGTTTAGCACATCAAAGCCAAGAACACATGTGGTGCACATCCTGGCAGAGGACAGCTTCCACTGATCACATCAGCAGCCTGAGGGAAGGGTTCGAAGAAAGCCTACAACCCAAGTGAGGAGAAGGAGCCTAGCAGCCTGCCATCTGCATCGGGGGGATGTGCAAAAGCAGCATGTGTGACTGGCAGGAAGTAAAAGCACAGAGCTGCTGGTGGTGAGGGGCTAACTTTGGTGCTCTTTCCAGCTTAAGCACCTGTGGCATTTGGGGCTTGTGGAGATTGCTGTAGAGATACTGCAACAAGAAAACCTCAGACTTGCTCAGAGGGCTTGGGGGGGGGGGGAGAAAACCTAGCTGGAGGTGTGTTGACTCTGCTGGGTGAAGATCCAGAGGGTGCTGGTATCTGATGTTGCCTGCAAAGCCACAGGCAAGTGGCTATCTGGTGAATTCATGCCCCAAAAGTTGGATGCCAGATGAAGCATAAATCTAATTAATCTTATCAATAAAAACCAGGAATCAGATATTGGGGTAAAACCTGAAAGATCAAAGATGCAGGAGAGCATCTTCCATTCCTCCAGTCCAAAAGAGCTGAGGTCCTGTCTCTGCCTTGCCTTAACACTTGCTGTTCCTCTCTGTACAGACCTCCAGAACTCTATGGTTAACCAGTGACTAGCTCTACCCTCTGACTCCAAGCAAACTTTATTTGTCAGAATACAAACAAAATATACAATTATTAGACATCAAAACTGCATGCATTGATCTCTAGTTCTGCATGAATTAAATAGATTTCACATTTTATACACAGAATCAATTAGTAACTGTGTGAGATGATGTGTATGCTAATTACTTTGACTGTGATAAACAAAAGCTTATCAAAACATGATACTGTTGTGTGCCGTTTTCTTCCAAACTGAAACCTCTCCTTTTTGAGGGAGAAGAAACAGAAAATGTGTCCAGCCATGTCCACGTCAATCCAATTAAGAAACATCCTCCCAAGTATGCACACAGGTCAAACTAGTCTAGACAATTTCTCATTGATATCTTCTTCCCATGTGAATTTTCAGTGTGTCAAGTCCACAATGAAAAACAACCATCACAAGGAGGTCCTTAGCATGGATTTGCCTCAAATCATCCATCCTGCCCATGGCCAAATCAGCTGTCATATCCTGATTTGTTGTTGCATGCTTAACTTAAATTGTTTCATTTTCTTTCTTTCTTTTTTTTTGTTTTTTGTGGTTTTTTGTTTGTTTGTTTGTTTGTTTTCCAAGACAGAGTTTCTCTGTGTAGTTTTAGTGCCTGTCCTGGATCTTGCTCTCTAGACCAGGCTGGCCTTGAACTCACAGGGATCAGCCTGGCTTTGCCTCCCAAGTGCTAGGATTAAAGGCGTGTGCCACCACTGCTCAGCTTCTTTCTTTCTTTCTTTTTTTTAAACAAAGTCATTATACTTAAAGAAAAAGTAGCCCTAAAGATATAATAATGGCATTCATAACTTGGTGATTAACAACTGTTTAATTGGACTTATAACCCACACAAAGAGTCAATCCATGACTGGTACAAGAAACTTAAGTAACTAGCCGTGGTTAGTAAGGTCTTAGAGATCTTAGAGGAGAAACTACTACTGACAGATGATTAAGCCAGCATAGTCCTAACTGCATTCTAAGTATTTATCTTTACACACATTGGTAAGTGTAGCTCTTATTCCTCATCAAAGAAGCTTCTCTTTACAATAGATGAAGATTATTAAAGAAAGCCAAAGTCAGTAGAAATGCAGAGAAAAACTGAGGGTGGGGTGCCCAGTACCAGTTTGTAATATACAACACAAACTCCGTGCCTGGGGCCCAGGAACTACTGTGGGAACAGCCAAAAGGATTGTCAGAGTCTAGGACCAGCAAGTACATTGCAAAGTGTGTGCCCTAGATATATTGGGGACTCTATACCCCTGACCCTTCAACAAGAATTATGTTGTTTAAAAAATGCCCTAGTTTACATTATTAAATATTATAAACACTCCAAAAATGACACACACTGCTGTCATACTTGAAGATTTATAAATGAAGATAAGTCATAAGTTTGTGTCCTAATTCTGCAGCAATTATGCCAGACGATATGAACCACTATAAATGAACCAAGCAGTAGCTAAGTTAGATGCATTTCATGATGCATGATGGGATTATTGCTAATGAAAACATTTCAATAATAAAGGAGAAATATTTCTAAAAATATAAAGACATCCAAATGTTTGATGAATTCCTTTTTAGCCTACTAATAATTAGCCATGCAGCAATAAGACATGTTTATAACCCCAGTACCAGGAGTGTGATGTCAGCACAGCACCAGGTCAAGACCCCCTGAATGCCAGGTTTTCATAGGCTAAGTGACCCTTTCACAAAGCAAACAAAGAGAAAGAAGAGGACAAAGTTATTCTTGCAAAAAAAATTATATCAGGTTAATACAATGCAGAGAATCAGGGTTAAGTAGTCAGAGTGCTTCTCTTTGTACATAAATGAATTTAAAACCAATGTACTGCTTAAAAATATTAACAATGTTAACCAGGAGAAGGTTAATGTTGTTGCTAAATATTAGAAAAGAGGAAGAAATACATTTGCCACCACACTGATCTCTTAAGTATCTACTGCTACACAATATTTACTTGTAATTTTATGATGGCATACAACACTGGCCAATGACTACACTGACTTTAACGGAAATGAGGAAGAATCTAATGCTTTTAGATGAGATATAGAGAAGCCTATTCAAGTTTTATGAACAAATGAATCTCAAAACAATGTTTAATATTCCTGTGCATGAGTATAATTAGTTTTTCTTACCAATTAAATTATCATAATTTCTCAAATAAGTAACTGATATTTGAACAGAAATAAATCTTAGCACTCATGAGAAACTGAATTTTTTTTGGGGGGGCATTTAATTTTTTTTCCTTTTATCTTATTTTACAATACCATTCAGTTCTACATATCAGCCATGAATTCCCTTGTTCTCCCCACTCCTGCCTCCCTCCCCTTCCCCCCAGCACACCCCCCATTCCCACCTCCTCCAGGGCAAAGCCTCCCCCAAGGACTGAGATCAACCTGGTAGACTCAGTCCAGGCAGATCCAGTCCCCTCCTCCCAGAATGAGCCAAGCGTCCCTGCATAAGCCCCAGGTTTCAAACACCCAACTCATGCAATGAGCACAGGGCCCGGTCCCACTGCCTAGATGCCTCCCAAACAGATCAAGCCAATCAACTGTCTCACCTATTCAGAGGGCCTGATCCAGTTGGGGGCCCCTCAGCCTTTGGTTCATAGTTCATGTGTTTCCATTCGTTTGGCTATTTGTCCCTGTGCTATAGGAGACCATGGTAAATGAAGACCACATGATAAAAGGAAGAAACAAAGTGCTAAAGAGGCCCACAGAAATCCACAAAGATACCACAAAAGACTGCTGGCAATGGTCAAGAGACAGCCGGGACTGACCTACTCTGGTGATGGGATGGCCAAACACCCTAATTGTTGGGCAAGAAACCCCATCCAAGGACTGAGGAATCTGGATGCAGACATCCACAGCTAGGCCCTGGGTGGAGCTCCAGGAGTCTAATTAGCGAGAAAGAGAAGGGTTTATAAGAGTGAGAATTGTTGAAACCAAGGTTGGAGAAACTGAAATTTGAAGAACCCTGATTTTCCTTGTGTTATATGAAATCTATGAAAGATTTAACCAGATGAAATCATAATATTGTAATTCTATATGGAGATGTGGTAGGGCTAGTAACTCTGAGTAAGCTGTTGCATGGCTGGTGAATGATATGTTACATGAAAAAGAAATTATCTCAGAGAATCAGCAAATATCCTGTAAACGTCTTACAGAGCAATGCATTGTACAGCAGCAAGAACATCAAGTTTAGAATGTGAAGCCAATGATATAGATTTTCCCAAGGACTCTTGCTGTGAAAAATAATTGAAAATATTCTCAATTTTCTCACCTCCACAGACATGTCATTTCAGACAAACCTCCAATATTTCACAGTTGCTGATTCATTTTTTTATTCAATTCATTTAATGTGAAGATTTAGCAAATCCAGAAGTTTTTGTCTAGTTGTTTTTTCCTTAACTTTTGTTTGAGTCAACCACTTCCCTAAGTCATTTTACATGTAAAATGTGTGTGTGTGTGTGTGTGTGTGTGTGTGTGTGTGTGTGTGTGTGTGAAGTTTAGTAGGCTGATGTTAAGGATTCCTGGGAAGACAGGTATATAAAATTATATCACAACTGTTATACTCAAAATAATCACTTCAATGTGCTCAGAAAAGCTGGAATTATATATATATATATATATATATATATATATATATATATATATATATATATATAATGTGTTTATCGTATGTGATATACAATCAAGATGAGGGTTTCTTATTTAATTAATATACATATTTGAACTGAGATTGAATTCTAGATACTGGAATATCACACAGTCTGGGTAATAATATAAATTAATTAAATAAACATTCTGTGTCAAAGATATCATTCACCTTATAATCAGTACAATTTTACTAAAAGCTTTATAGTTACATATACACAGACTGACCTAACATCTCATCTTCTGTCTTCAAATGATGATAGTAAATGTGAAATTCCAGCTTTCTGAGCACATTGAAGTGATTATTTTAAAATAATGGGTGGAGTTTTATTATAATTTTATATATCTGTCTTCCCAGGAATTTTTAATATCAACCTACTAATCTTTACACATTTCTTAGTGAAAAAAATATTATGAGAACTTTACTCTTTTTCTGTTTGAGGTCATAAAGAATCAGGAAAGTTTGCACTTCAAAAAAGTGTTTTTATACAGAAGAAATTTTTAACTTAATTTGGATGAAAACTTCTTAAAATAGAAACATGGCAAACTGTATAAAGCATGTATAAAAATTGTAAAGGAATGCTTAATAAAACAGCAAGTTTCACTTGGGACAAATAATGTAATATTATATATAAGAGACAGGTCCTGTTTGCACTTATCTTCATACTTAGAATTATTCAAACACACACAAACAGATATATATACATATATATATATATATATATATATATATATATATAGAGAGAGAGAGAGAGAGAGAGAGATGATAGATAGATAGATAGATAGATAGATAGATAGATAGATAGATAGATGTATATATATAATGCTTACCACAAAAAGTCTATTTACTTTTGTTTATCTTTTTAAGATCATAACACAATTTCAACAATTTTCCCTTTTATTTTCTTTATTCCCTCAAATCCCTCTTACATATCCCTCCTCTCTTCTACAAATTTATGGCCTCTTTTTTGACTAGTTGTTATCCTATGTATATATGTATATGCATGTACATGTATATTCATGAATATACCCTGCTCAGTCTGTATAAAATTACTTGAATGTAAGTTTCCAGGGTTGACCTTTGGCAATGGGCAACCAATATGCATAGTATTCCCTGATGAAGACCCTTACCTGCTCGCAGTTTCCTCCATTGTCTATAGTTCTGCTAGGTTTGTTTTTCTTTCTAGTCATAGCTTTTTTTATTATTGCAATGGGATGAGATTTTTCATCTTTTTCTATTTACAGACTGATTTTTCTCCTCTTATTAAAAACTGTATCATTATTTCCAAGCCTAGAATCATCTATGCCATTACCGTGTCTTATTCTCAATGGATTCTCATTGAATTTAGATAAAATTGCTACTAAAGTTTTATTGCATATAAGATCTTTCATAAATATGAAATCATGAAATGTCATAAAAAGGTAAAAGACACAATATTGAGTATCAAGGGAAAGAAGATATTTAAAAAAGAAAGAAAATAATCAGTTATTTGTAGAATTCTAGTGTATCAGAAAAATATAAAAACATACTAGATTACAATCATATTTCATGGCATAATACTACAGTGTTTTTAAGAGACAGGTAGTAGAGTCTAACAACAAATGTGGAAAAGAAAATAGGTCTTAAAGTACCACTGAGAAGTACTTTGTCTTTTGCAAGAGTAATTTTTTTCAACTCACTCTGTCTTTCCACATTTCAAGACCTAAGGAAGCCTCTTAGCATTCTCCTTTAATTTATGAATGTGCTCCCCTATACGCCCAGGAAAGTGTACACTGGTATATATTACCAGTGTGGCTTATGGAGAACCATACTTAGATAATGGCAATCCTATGTAAGAAAGGAAAATATGAATGATCCAGTAGCTGCAGTCGAATTTTTCCTGCTTCAAAAAAATTATGGTTAAACAAGAAAAAAAGTCACAAAGAAAAAAGAGATCAATGAATTTTTAATTTTGAAATCAGTGATTTTTAAATTTTTTTCCTTGTATTGAAAATAGATTATTTTCTTATACAATATATTTTGATTATAGTTTTCCCTCCTCCCATTTCTTTTCTACCTCCCCTCCCCTCTAGAACCACTCCATTTCTGTATCTTATTTGAAAAGAAAAGGTAACAACCAAACAAGATAAAATAAAATATAACAAGATAAAGGAAAAAAAAACTATCTTATTGAAGTAGGACACAACAATCAGAAAGGAGAAGAGTCCCAAGAGCAAGCACAAGAGTCAGAGACCCACTCATTCTCACTGTCAGGCATCTCATAAAAATACTAATCTAACAGCTATAATGCTATATGTGCAGAGGTCCTGCTGCAGACCCCTGTAGGCCCTGCTCTTACTGCTTCAGTCTCTGAGTTCATATATGCCTTGTTTAGTTGATAGTGCCTGTTCTCCTGATGTCATCCAGCCCATCTGGCTCTTACATTTTTTTCTTCCTCCTCTTCCATTAGATTCCCTGATCTCCGAGGAGAGGGATTTGAAAGAGAATCTCCCTGTGTGTAATATCGGTCTCTGCATCAGTTCCATCTGCCAGAGGAAGCCTCTCTGATGACTGGACAAAGTACTTATCTGAGTATAGGAGAACATCTTTAGGAGTCATTTTATTAATATACTTTTTAAGGATTTATTTATTTATTATGTATACAATGTTCTGTCTACATGTATTCCTGCCTATCAGAAGAGGGCACTAGATCTCATCATAGATAGTTGTGGGCCGCCACGGTGGTTGCCAGGAATTGAACTCAGGGCCTCTGGAAGAGCAACCAGTGCTCTTAACCGCTGAGCTATCTCTACAGCCCTTATTGATACTTTTTTGTTTGTGGGTTTTTTCAAAGTAATGTTTTGTTTTACATTATATTTCTGGTTTCTCAGTTATTTCAGTTAACCAAACAGTCTATGGTATGAGTTTCTTCTTGTGAAGTGAACCTTAAGTCAAAACAGATATTGGTTGACTACTTCCACGAGTTCTGTACCATCATTGGCCCAGCATATTTTGCAGGCAGGACAGATTGAGAGATGTCATGAGTTAGAGGGTAAATATATGTATAAAAAGTTATATTTTATTATGCTGAAGAATATCATACTAGGTTCACACTTTAAATTCCTAACTGTGGGCCTAAGCCTATCACCCCAATGCTTCTTACTGTATCAGGTATCTTGGCTGAAGGTCAGATCCAGTCTCCAGCAGAAATTTCTGCTTCTAGGGTCAGGATCCTTGGGGAAACTCTTCAGCTGCAGGGCATATCAAGATGACATCTCCTCAGATGTGCAGAATAGAACATTGCTTGTGGTCTCTGCTTATATGCTATCCAGTAGATATCATGGAGTTCCAGGACTGTGTCTGGTTATCTTGAATGAGCAATGTCACTGAGTTCTGGTTATCAGGTACAGCCTTGGCTGTAGTGGAGTTCCTCACTAAGCTATTTTTACATGTCTAAAAGGCATTTTTTACTATGTTCATTACAGGAGATCAAAGGTTGTCTCATTGAGTTGGTACCACATTTCTCTTTCAGTAGCCTACACAGTACCTACCAGCACTAAAGAGACTCGAACATAGGGATGAAGTCTCAATGTAGGGACCAGCTTGACTTCTCCATGTTCAATGGTTTGTGTGGTTGTCCTTAGCAATGGCCCTACTCTCAGTATGTAGAAAGCAACCCATTGTGTTAACACCAACCTGCTTTTTTTGGGGGGGGTGCGGAATCCCATGGGACTCCCTTAGCCATCAACTCAGTTGAATGGAGTCCAGCCATTGGAAGCCTTGCCTGGTGACAAATCTTAGCCAGTTGAGATTCCATATCTTCCATTACTAGATGTCCTCATCAGGAGCATCTTCATACATTTCAGAAAGTTTTCACTTCACTACCTTTCCACACAACTCCCCAAATGCTCCCCAGTTCCATCCATCTTTCCATGCACTCTCTTCCTCTACCTTGACTCTCCCTAATCCTGATCCTTCAGTTTATATCCCTACCCATTGAAGTCTTTCCATAAAATCTATTCTATTTCCCACTTCCAGAGAGATTAATTGGATCTTCCCTAGACCCTTCCTCTTTACCTAACTTCTCTGGGTGTACAGATAATAGCTAGGTTATCATTTACTTGAAGGCCAATATCCACTTATGAGTGAATATATACCATGTTTGTTTTTCTGGGTTTGGGTTTCCTCATACAGGATTATTTTTCCTAGTTCCTTCCATTTGCCTTCAAATTTTGTAATGTTGTTTATTTTAAACAGTTGAGTAATACTCTATTGTGTAAAGGTACCATGTTTTCTTTATCTATTCTTCATTGAGAGTTTCTCAGTCATTTGATATTTCTCTATTGAGAATTATCAGTTTAGATCTGTACAGTATTTTTAATTGGATTATTTAGTTTTTGGATATCTAGTTGCTTAAGTTTAATATATATATATATTTGATATTAGTTATTATATTATATTAGGGCAGATAGCAGCATATAGAATGGGAAATCGGTAATTTCTTTTGTTTGGCAGAACATTTTTAATTTCTCCTTCTTAACCAAGAAAGAGGAAGAAGGAATGCTTTTAAGTATAATCTATTGATTTAAGAATCCTGATTCTTCTGGGATGAAAAATATGGCCCTGACTCTTTTTGTATAATTCTTTTAAATTGCGTTCTATTTAATAGCATTTTTATGCTTTGTGTTTAAGACTCTCTCTCTCTCTCTCTCTCTCTCTCTCTCTCTCTCTCTCTCTCTCTCTCTCTCTCTCTTTGTGCGTGTGTGTGTGTGTGTGTGTGTGTGTGTGTGTGTGTATGTGTGTATGCTTGTACACCCCTATGTGTGTGATGTATGTGTGGTGGTACATGCATGCTACACCATGTCTGTAGCTGTGGAACAACTTGGTGGAGTCCCTTCTCTCCTTCCAGCTTTCCATTAGTCTTAAGGAATAGTCAGATTTCCAAGCAGTTTATCAACTAAAAACCAACTCTACTGCAGAAAACAACAGAATTTCTGAATTTTTTTAAATTTTGTTATTAAACCAAAGAAATCCATAACTCAGAAGTAAGGTATGTCTATACTAATAATTTTTGGCAAATAGTCTTCCACAAAGTGACTTAACAAATTTCTAATAAATTAAATCTTCCTGAAATGGATGAAAGGTGACCTAATTTAATTCTCCCCCCATCTTATGATCTTAAAATAGTCAGCAGCAGCTGGAATTTGTGTTTAAAGAAGGACAGTATGAGAAAAAGTTTATATTTCTGATTTTTATAATCTTTTATTCAACCATGTACATCTTACATATTTTCAGAATAAGTTTTAAAAACATATATAACATCAAGATGATTTATTCATCTTATATTAAGCCACATTTTTCTTTTTTTAATGACTGCCTGCTTTAAGGAGACATATGCAAGAAATAAATCCTAAAAGGTAAAGATATAAAGGACAGGAACTGCAGGTTGTAGCCAATGAAATATTTGCTATTACTGGTATTGAAGGAAAGGATTTTATCAAAAGTATTATTATACTTGCATCTGGAAGGAGTTGTGGGAGGGGAAGCATGAACAGAATATATATTATGAAAAAAAATTCTATTTTTGATGAAAATAATAGAATCACCAGAGGATATAAAACATGTGCATCATATAACTCTCAAAGAAAGAGGGTAGTTTGTAATGAGACATGTTTTCTTTGGGTATTTTATTTTAAACAAAATTACATTTTTTTAAAAAGTTTAAAATGGTCCAGAAAATAGACCCCATTTCCTTCAATGATCTTTCCATATAGTTGATATTTATACAACCATTTATTTCAAATTAGGAGACTGTATTAGGGAACTTTTAATTAAGCCACAGATTTAACCCTTCAGAATTTTTTATAATAGTATAATTTTCCTCTCTGAAACCCAATCAAAATCACAAAACTTCATTTACTCATCTTTTACAAATTATTTTAATTTTGAGAATTCCATACATGTGTTTTATCAAACCCAACTCTCAGTCCCCACAATAATCTCTCCTCCCACTACCCTCCAATTCTCCATCAAAATTCATGTGCTTTGTTTTTAAAATTATTGAGTCTATTTATGCTAATTCTGTGGGAACAGATGTAGGACCACCTACTGGAGCATGCACAGCCTCTCTAGGACTGCATCCAGCAGCCATCAGTTGCTAATAGCTCCTCAGCTAATGGTAAGGCTTTATAAACTCTTCTCCCTTCCATACTGTGATTTCGGATGACTTGATCTTGCCCAGGTCTTGAACATCTGGTCCAGATGCTGAGTTCACATGTTTGGTAGTCAAGCCATGGCAAGTAACTACTGTTTTGCTCCAGATATCTGCAGTCTTTGTCTCTCACAAACTCTTTGCCCCTTCTGCAATGCTGTCTGAGACTTGGGGGAAGTGGTATGATTCTAAATGTCTCATTGAAAGCTGAACACTCCTTAGCTGCAAATTGAGTAATTTTGGGTTTCTGTAGTCAATTATTGCCACCTACTAAAAGAAAAATTCCTCTAATGTGGTGATCTTGTGTTCCCCAAAATATTGTGCACCCTAATAAACTTATCTGGGGTCAGAGAACAGAACAGCCACTAGATACAGAGGCTAGAAAATGGTGGCACTCACGCCATTCCAGGGGCAGAAATCGGTCTGGATATCTATGAGTTCAAGGCCACATTGGAAACAGCCAGGCATGGTGATACACACCTTTAATCCCACAAAGTGAGCCTTTAATCCCAAGAAGTGAGGGCAGAAAGCAGAAAAGTATGTAATGCATGAAAACCAGGAACTAGGTTGGTTAAGCTTTTTAGGCTTTTGAGCAACAAGCAGTTCAGCTGACATTCATTCTGGATGAGGACTCAGAGGCTTCCAGTCTGAGGAAACAGGATCAGCTGAGGAATTGGCGAGGCAAGGAAGCTTTGGCTTGTTCTGCTTCTCTGATCTTCCAGCATTCACCCCAATACCTGGCTTTAGGTTTGATT
This sequence comes from Peromyscus maniculatus bairdii, assembly GCF_049852395.1. Taxonomy (NCBI): domain Eukaryota; kingdom Metazoa; phylum Chordata; class Mammalia; order Rodentia; family Cricetidae; genus Peromyscus; species Peromyscus maniculatus. Next base: position 23,850,538 of record NC_134862.1, on the reverse strand, counting down.
TTATTAATAAGACCTTCTAACAATTCATGCTACAGTTGAAAGATTACTGTAATCTGTGTGTGACTAAACAAAATTCTGACAATATCTCTTACATTCTAGGAGACTGAACTTTCTAGCCAAAGTTAGTCACCTTGAGGTCACTTAAGACTTAAGACTGCCAGTCTATTCAAACTGTTTATTTAACCTCCTTTTAAGAGAAGACTGTAAACAACTTCATTTGCTTGAATTTCCCACTTAATGAACTTTTACTACTTAAGCTAATGCACATGTGCAATCTTAAATTATCTACTCTTTCATGCCCCTGGCCTAGAATAATGCATGTGTATCATTTACTAAAAGCAGCAAATACAGAAGTTGAAAGAAATTTCATCAATCATAAAGGTTAAAAGAAAGCATTTAAGGATAATGGGGGATAAACAATGTTTATTATCTGTGTTAGTTGGCATCATTGGTGCCTGTAACTTAATGTCTTGTAAAACTGTTAATGATTTTTATAAAGTATCCAATTCCTTTCCCATGTGATGCTTTCTATGTTGTTCATCAAAAACAGAATGAAGCCCTTTGTTAGAGAGTGATATAACTCACACACAGGCACATAATATAGACAGACACCTGGACACACATAAACAAACATGGAAAGAGACACAGGACAGACAGCCTTCAGGCAGGCATAGATTCAGATGAATGCAACAGACAGAAGATAGAAGGCACAGGGATCATGAAGTAGACAATGTGTATCTAGAGTCACTCTTGGTTAAATAACTCTAAGAGGAAATACTTTTATTTATTTTTTAATGTGGCGCTGATGTGTTATTGATAACTTGGAGTTAATCACTAATACTTATAATCTGCATGTGTGTGTGTGTGTGTGTGTGTGTAAGGGTCATAACTTAAAGGAGATTTTATTACCAAGTCCACTTTGCAAAATAAAAATTGTAAGTCCTGCACTATATCTTAGACAGACATAGGTTTTCAGCCAAGTTAATGGTAAAATGGATCCATCTTGTGGAACAGGCCTTAAATTAAAGCAGAAAATGTTTGAAAGCTCCCAAACATTTGTGCATTATGGCCACAGTGGACATGTCTTGTCAGGTCAGTCTTTATTGTAGGTCCTAGAGTTCACAGGTTCGTCACACTGTTGTTTACTTTTCTCTCTCATTTGTGTGCATAGAACCTAGCACTACTGTGTAAGCTACCCAGCAGGGATGGAGAAAAAAGCGGTACCATCTTCACCTCTTCTTATCTTTGGCATTTTCTATTGCATTTCATTTTCATATCTTGATGAAGTCTGAAGAACATTACTTATTTATATTTCTCATTGTATGTTTATCTCACATAATTTCATGATTAGGCCAGAGTTAACAGTTAGGTAAAACATAATATAAGGATAGCATACTTGCAGTTCTTCTGCTAATTTTTATGTCTCTTTCAGCTTAGAATAATGTTTTGTGATATTGAATTTGTATTGACAAAATGGCAGTTCTTGCTTCACTGTTTTTGAGCAGCATCTAACTGTCTTTTTACATGCTTTGAAGACGTTTGTTTTTATTGTTTGTTTTTAATGTACTAAGATCCACCCCTCAACCCCATTTTGGCTTCCTCTGTTGCTTTTGATTTTCTTTATTTATTTGCTTTGTGACTGTTTATATATATATTTATTTATATATATATACACACGTATGCATACATATATGTATATACATACATATATGTGTATATATGTGTGTTTTATGCATATATATTTAATTTAGATATTTGAATTAGTATCTGTGCGTGCAAGCACGCTTGCCCGAGTGTGTGTGTGTGTGTGTGTATTTAACTCTCTTTTTTTCTAATGTATCTGAGTACTTTTATCTGGTGTTTTTTATATTAATTTGGTGAATTTGCTTTTGATTGGCTTCAAGGTTTTTTTTTCTTGCTATTGTCACTTTTTATGGATTCTAATTAGGCACCTTTTGAGCCATCTGCCATTATCCTACCTCACTCAAAAATTTCTTGTCATTTACTAGTCCTTTGTTCCCTTTGTATGGTTTTTATCAATAAGACTTCAATTTACAGATGAATTCCTTATCTATATTTAATGTAAAAGACCGTTTTCTTCTTTAAAAGTCTCTTAGGTGCATACAATGTATCTTGTTCACATCCACCAATACCTGCTTCAACTCCTCTTTTCTGCTTATCACATGTCCCTCACAAAAAGTCTTCTTTTTGATAATAATAGGCTGAGTACAAGACTTCCTGCAATTCCCTATAGGCATAATATCATTCCCTCCTCCAGTAGAGAATTTATAATGCTAATCACAATATTACTGAAAATTCTCTCTCTGAAAGAACAGACAGATGCTCCTGCTTGTGTTATTTTTCATTTTGTTATTGATGACTATTTAAGTTCTTTACAGTGTATTTATTTTGTCCCTTTTCCAGAGCCTTCCTGATACTCTGTTGTCATCCAGATGTGTTATATAACAGAAACCGCTGAAGCAAGGAGGAGTTTAGGTGACTGGGACAGTGTCATTTCAATAGTTGTGGTAAGCCTAGGTGGAAATTTGGCAAGAACTGAGGATTGATGTTGTGGTTAAAGGAATGCACTGGATAACAAATTGTCCTTTTCAGATTCCTTCCCATTTTATTTCCTTGAACCGAGGTATACACACACACACACACACACACACACACACACACACACACACACACACACACACACACTGCTGTTGCCCTGGAAGGCCATTACTCACTGTTCTTCTGTCCATATTACTTGTTACTCCAGCACTTCTTAGTGGTCAGTGTGGCGGAGAGTCAGCAGAGTTCTCTGATGTTCTGACTACGCCTTTGGCATCAGCAAGCCCTGCCTTCTTGCTTCCAGTGCTGGGTCTTTATACTTTTCCTTCCACTACAGCAAGACTAAAGAGCTGTCTTCCTACTACGCAACCTGTCTCTCCCAGACTTAAGCTGATATATTGGCTTGCTACTTTTAGAATAAAAAAGTCATTTTTCAGGAAGATGTGATGCACTTTTTAGCAAGTGATGAACCTAAAGACATACAAGCCCCGCCCCTAAGTTTGCTGTAGACTGTGGGTTACCCAGTCTGTGGTTCCCTTTGACAATCATGTGTAATTCCACGAAGAGGGAACTCCTTTCATGTTTCAAGAATCCTCAGCTCTGCCTTCTGTTATGGAGAGTTTACAATTGAGTAATATTCTTTTATTATTCCTATTATTATTATCATCATCATTTTTTGTTTATTTCTACATCTCAATGGCATTTTCCCCTCACTCTTCTCTACCAATCCCTAATCACACCTTCCCTCTTCCCACCCCCCAATCCACTCCTCCTCTATTACTAATTAGAATAGGGCAGGCCTTCCATGGATATCAACCAGCCATGATATATCAAGTTACAGTAAGACTAGGCACCTCCTCTCCTATTAAGGATGGACAAGGCAACCCAGTATTAAGTAATGGTCCCCAAATCAGACATGGAGTCAGAGACAGCCTCACAAGGAGTCCCACTAGCAGACCAAGCTACACAACTATAACAAATATGCAGAGAGTCTAGGTCAGTCCATGTAGGCTCTCTTGGTTGTTCAGTCTCTGTGAGCCCCCATGAACTAAGGTTAGTTGATTCTGGGGTTTTCCTGTGGTGTCCTTGACACCTCTGGCTCCTACAATCCTTCCTCCCTCTCTTTCTCAGGATTCCCAGAGCTCTGACTAATGTTTGGCTGTGAATTTCTACATATCTCTCCATTAGTTTCTGGGTAAACCTTCTCTGGTGACCACTGATATAGGCATCATCATAGGAGTATCGTAGAATATCAATTAAGAAACATTTCATTGATTTTTTTTCAGTTTTTGCTACTTGTGTTTGATTCTATTCTGGACTCTGTGCTAGACCTCCTCTAGGTCTGCGTCCTCCAAGCAGTGTCAGGCGTAATCTCCCTCTCATTTTATGGGTCTCAGATTGGACAAGTCATTGCTTGGCCACTGCCACAATTTCTATACCCCCTTTACCCCCCGCACATCTTGTAGGCAGAACAAATTATAGTTGGGAGCTTTGTGGCTGGGTCAGTGTACTAGTCCCTACACTGAAGGCTTGACTGTTTTTAGGAGATAGCCTGTTCAGGCTCCATAACCCCATTCCTAGGAGTCTTAGCTAGGGTCACCCTTGTAGATTCCTAGGAGTTTCCATTGCAGTAGGTTTCTAGCTTTGCCGAGAGGTGCCCCTGATTCCAGTTCTCTCTACCAGTACTTTCTCTTTACATCCTCCTGCTATCTGATCCCTCTTGTTACAATCCCACCTTCTCATCCAGACCCCACACCCCCACCCCTGTCCAACAACAATGTCTGTTCTATCTGCCTTTCACAGTGAGATTCATGCATTCCCCTTTGATACCTCCTTGTCACTTAGCTTCTCTCAATATTTGGATTGGAGCATGGTTATCTTTAACTTTGCAACTAATATCCACTGCTGTGGATATCACTCTATATAAATAAAACACTGATGGCCAGTGACCAGGCAGGAAGTATAGGCGGGACAAAGAGAGAGGAGAATTTGGGAAACAGGAAGGAGGAGAGACACTGCATCCACCGCCAGGACAAGCAGCATGTAAAGACGCCGGTTTATAAGTAATATAAGTGTCTGAGTGATTATTTTATACGTGGATTGTGGGACTGCAGGACTTGGTGGAACCTGGAGAGAAGCCCTCCAGCAACAATACACTTATAAGTGGGTACATACCATGTTTGTTTTCAGGGTCTCGATTGCCTCATTCAGAATGATCCATTTGCCAGGCAATTTCGTGATGTCATTGTTTTTAACAGCTGAGTAATACTCCATTGTACAAATGTACCACATTTTCTTTATCTATTTCTTGGTTGAAGGACATCTAAGTTGTTTACTGTTTCTGGATATTACAAACAAAGCAAATAGGAACATAGTTGAGCAAGTCATCTTGCGGTAAGATTGAGCATCTTTTGGATATATATATATATGCCCAAGAATGGTACAGCTGAGATACATTTATTCCTAATTTTCTGAGAAACTGCCATAGTGATTTCCAAAGTGGTTGTTCAAGCTTGCACTCCCACCAGCAATGGAGTAGTGTTCCCTTTGTTCTATATCCTCCTCAGCATGAGCTGTCACTAGTGATTTTTATCTTAGCCATTCTGACAGGGGTAAGGTGGAATTTCAGAGTCATTTTGATTTGTGTTTCCCTGATGGCTGTGGATGTCTAACATTTGTCTAAGTGATTCTCAGTCATTTGCAATTCCTCTAGTAAAAATTCTCTGTTTAGATCTATACCACATTTATAATTGGATTATTTGGTTTGTTGATGTCTAGTTTCCTGAGTTCTTTATATATTTTGGAGATCTGCCCTCTCTCAGATGTGGGGTCGGTGAAGAACTTCTCCCATTCTGTAGGCTGTCATTTTGTCCTTCTAATGTTGTCCTTTGCTTCACAAAAGGCTTTCCAGTTCATGAGGTCCTGTTTATTAATTGTTGATCTTAGTGCCTGTGAGATTAGTGTTCTGTTCAGGAAGTTGTCTCCTGTGCATTCAAGGTTGTTCCCCAGTTTCTCTTCAGTCTCATTCAGTTTATCCGGTTGTATTTTGAGGTGTTTTATGCAGGGTGACAGATATGGGTTGACTTGCACTCTTCTACATGCTGACATCCAATTAGATCAGCACCATCTGTTGAAGATGTGGTGAGACATAAATAATAGTAAAAATCAGAGAGGTGTACAGATAGTTTAGTGTTTTATTTTGAATTTATCTGCGTGATGTGAACACACACTTACACACACACACATATACACATATCCAAATATATCTTGCATACAATTTTCATTATATAGGTTTAAAAGAAATGCTTGATGAGTCACAAATTTTCTTGTAATCTTATTTAAAAGATGTTGATGAATCTATGCATTAATTTGCCCTGTTGGAAGTATTAATCCCCTTGGTTTTCGTTGATTTTGGTGAAAGGAAACATAAAATGAACCGAGAATCACTTTTCCCCGTTTCTGATTTCTTCCAATGACATCATAATCACTAACTCTTTCTAATGTTAAACAGCATCTTAATAACATTCACCAACTAAACATCAATGACTTAAATATCACAAGATGCAAAACCATATGTTATTGATACCTATCATCTATGGATTCCTGTGCTATGTTTCCTTCTCTCCAAATCATCCACCAGTAAAGAGAATGTGCTTTCTGGTAGTGTACCACAAATATTAAGCATAAAACTTCTGGGATATAAATTACACACAAAGGAAAATGGGAAAATCTGATTTGAATTTGAAAGATATTGTGTCAAAAAATGCTCTTTTGTCTCATTCTTTGACTAATGTTTAGGGCCAACAGAGAATGGTTTTCCTTCTGTCCAAAGGTCTTTTGGTGGTCATTTCTTTCATTTTTAATTCAGAAATCTGATTTCATCTGTTACATACTGGAATTATCTGTTACAGCCTCTACTGCTAAACAAGTATATATATATAGAATATATATATTCAATATATTTTTAGCATATTTTATATATACAAAGCTATGATTATAAGCAAGAGATATATAAAATTAAACAAAGCAAACAAGAAAATGTAAAGTTAAAATTATTATATTTCTTTTTAGAAATTGATACTACCTGTGATGCAGGAAAACCTGCAACATCAATAATTTACCTTGTAGAATACCTCTGTCAATAACAGAGATCAGCACTCTCTATGCCTGGGTTGAGGAAACTAATTACATAACTCATTAAAAATATTTCTTACATTTCTGCACAATTTGGGAAGATTTATCTACTTTTTTCTGCGTTGATTTTCCATATGCCATTATAAATATTGTAGATATGAATTTTAGTATGGAAGCAAATTAAATGTGCCACTCACAGATTATACCAAGTTAATTTAGTTCTTTTTAATGCTATATCACAAATGTGTTAGCAACTGATCTGATCACTTTTCTATAACTTTGTTGTAGAAGTTAGTTTTGCATCAGTTTTATGCAAAAGACTAAAATTAAATGAAAAATAAGAAATGGAAACATTTCACACTATAGAATATTAATAGCTATGTATTCAGTGTTATCTCATATTACACAAAAATTTTAACCACCTTTATTTCTATCTTTTAAAATTTTTATTGCTATGTTATGAAGTAGAAACTGTTCATTTTCTTTGAGAGAAACATGTCACTAGTGAGTAGAATTTGGATTTTGTTTGTAGGTATCTGTTTTTTTATGGAAAACATTCTACTGCCTATAAAAATAATAGTAACCTCATTATAACATTTGATTTATTAATAGTGTTCAGAAAAAAAATCATTAGAGTGGTGTTGCTTACCACCAAGGTTTGTGTACCACTACTGGTCCTTGTGTTTCATTGGTGTAAGCACAGTTAAACCTGGAAATAACTATTAATCCATAATTATTAAATCACAAAGTACTACAGAGAATACAAACACCAACAACAATAATGATACAGTTACCACAACTATCATAGCCATGTGACTTTTTCAGTCAGTTTATACTTTTAGGTATCCTTCTAGATATTTCCACATATACTGTGCCCTCCCATACACTAGCCTATTTAACATTTTGCACCATTATTTCCATCCCTACATCCCTTGGTATCACTGTCTTTCTTCTCATTTCTCATGTTTGTTTATTAATTTTCTGATCTCTGTAAGTTTACCAAATGGAAAACACATATCTATGTAGCAGGAATCTTAAAAGTTCTTATTAATAAAATCAAACCCGAGGCCGGTTATTGGGGTGAATACTGGAAGGTCAGAGAGACAGAACAAGCCACAGCTATCTCACCTCACCGGATCCTCAGCTGGTCTTGTCTCCTCCGACTGGAGGCCTCTGAGTCCTCATCCGGAATGCGTCTCAGCTGAATTACTGCTCAAAAGCCTGAAGCTTAACCAGGCCAAATGCTTAACCAGCCAAAAGCTTCTAGTTTCTGGCCCTCACGCCTTATATATCTTTCTGCTTTCTACCACCACTCCCTGGGATTAAAGGCGTGTGTCACCATGCTTGGATATTTCCAATGTGGCCTTGAACTCACAGAGATCCAGAGGGATTTCTATCTCTGGAATGCTAGGATTAAAGGTGTGAGTGCCACCATTTTCTAGCCTTTGTATCTAGTGGCTGTCTGTTCTCTGACCCCAGATAAATTTATTAGAGTACACAATATTTTGGGGAACACAATACCATCACATATCTAATTATTCAAAGCTAATATATGCAAATGAGAGAAAATGTGAATTTTGTTTTTCTAGTCCTGAATTACTCACTCAAAATTATTTCTAGCTTCATTTATTTACCTGTGAAATTCATTATTTCATTTTTATCCACACCTATATAATCTATATTGTGCAAATATACCATTTTTTATTACCTATTTATTCATTCAGGGACATCTAGAGTATTTATATTTTCTGACTATCATGAATAGAGTAGCAGTGCACATGGAAAAGCAAGCATCTCTATATTACTATATAGCATCTTTTGTTTGTATGCCTTAGTGGTCCAGCTGATCATGAGGTAGATCTATTTCTAGCTTTTGAGGATGCACCTCACCAATTTCCATAGTCACTGCTCCAGTTTGAACTCTCATCAGCACTTGATATGTGTTCCCCGTTTTTTTCCTGCATCCAGTCCAGCATTTGTCATCATCATATGAGTGTGTGTGTGTGTGTATGCATGCATGCATGTATATAATCTTAGCCATTCTCAGCAACAGTAAGATGAATGTCACATTTGTCTAATGGCTGAATATGTTGAACATTTAAAAAAAAAACAAAACTATTTCTAGCTGGATGGTGGTAGCGCATGCCTTTATTCCCAGCACTCAGGAGGCAGAGACAGGTGGATCTCTGTGAGTTCAATGCCAGCCTACAGAGCGAGATCCAGGACAGTCACCAAAACTACACAGAGAACCCCCCCCAAAAAAATCTATTTCTTAGCCATTTATGTTGCATATTTTGAGAACTCTTTTTCATGCTCCATTTTCTTAGTTTCCTTTTAAAATAATTTTGTACATGACTCTGGTATCTATATTTTTCTCCTCTTAACATCCCCTCAGGCTCCTCTCATGCCCCTTGCTTTCTGATCCACTCACAGTCTCTTCTTTAGTCATTGTTGGTGCATGTATATACATATGTTCATGGATATAATATCTCTCTCTCAGGCGGAGACAAGCAGACGCAGGTAGGCCTGTGGCAGCGGCCCGCAGAGGTAGACGAGTCCTGCGGCAGTGGCCCACAGGGACATTCAGGCCCGGCGGCAGCTGGCGGAGACATTCAGGCCCAGCGGCGGCCCACAGAGGTGGACAGGCCCTGCGAAGATAAGCAGACGGAGGTGGACAGGCCCAATGGAGGCGGCCAACAGAGACATTCAGGCCCGGCGGTGGCCCACAGAAGTAGACAGGCCACGCGGCGGAGACAGGCGGATGCAGGTCGGCGACTCACGGAGGTGGAAGGGCCCGGTGGCAGCGGCCAACAGGGACATACAGGCCCGCGGTGGCAACCAGCAGAGACATACAGGCCCGGTGGCAGTTCGCAGAGGTGGATGGGCCCGGCAGCGGTGACAGACGGAGGTAGGTAGGCCCGCAGTGGCAGCCAGCAGAGACATACAGGCCCGTTGGCCGCCCGCAGAGGCAGACAGACCCAGTGGCAGTTGACAGGGACATACAGGCCCTGCAGCAGAGACAAGCGGACACAAGTGGGCCTGTGGCGGCGGGCCACAGGGGTGGACAGGCCGGGGGACGAAGAGGGGCTGACGCAGCTTGGAACAGGGACGCCCCTAGCCCCAACACCTGGGGAAGAGGCTATCTCCGTGGGTCAGAACCAGGGCGAGTCTGGGCACTCCATCTGGGGACAACCCAGGGCCCAACTGCTGATCCTGTGAAACCCAACAACTTGGAGGTGTTGGTGAGACTACCCTGCTCAGCTGAAACCCATCTGAGAGAGGATTCAGATGCCTACAGTTTGAAGTCTGAAGAAACAAGATCAGCTGAGGAGTTGACAAATGAACAAAACGTGACCTGGGAACACAGAAGAAGGCACTACCCAGCCACTAAACCAGATCACCAGAATCATAAGTATATAATTCACCGACTGAAATCAGCTGTCCCTGAAGAAACATCCCAATAGCACCAATTTAACCAAGAACCCCTACTAAACCAAGACTAAAAATTAGAACAAGAGAGGCACTCTCAGACACAGACACCACCTGCACCGCACAGAGGAAAAGATGAGTAGACACCAGTGCAAAAATACAGGCAACAACATAAAGACCTATATGGCAACATCAGAACCTAGTGATTCTACACCTGCAAGATCTAAACATACCATGACAGAAGAAACAGAAGAGATCAACCCTAAAAATGACATTAAAAAGATGATAGAGGCCCTTAAAGAAGAAATAAAACATTCCCTCAATGAAGAAATAAAAACTTTCCTTAAAGCGGAAATGGAAAACTACCTTAAAGAGGAAATAAAAACTTTCCTTAAAGAGGAAATGAAAAACTCTCTTAAAGAGGAAATAAAAACTTCCCTTAAAGAGGAAATAAAAAACTCCCTTAAAGAAATGGAAGAAAAAATGAACAAAAAATGGGAAGAAATCAAATCAAGCCAAGAAAAAGCAATTAAACAGATGAAAGAAACATTCCAAGATCTGAAAAATGAATTTGAGACAATAAAGAAAACATATGCTGAGGGAATGCTGGAAATAGAAATCCTGACAAAACGAACAGGAACTACAGAAACAAGCATAACCAACCGATTGCAAGAGATGGAACAGAGAATTTCTGACACTGAAGACACGATAGAGAAAATAGATTCGTCAGTCAAAGAAAACACTAAAGACAAAAAAGTCGTAACACAAAACATCCAGGAAATTTGGGACACCATGAAAAGACCAAATCTAAGAATAATAGGGATAGAAGAAGGAGAAGAATACCAACTCAAAGGCCCAGAAAATATATTCAACAAAATCATAGAAGAAAACTTTCCTAACCTAAAGAAAGAAATACCTATGAAGATACAAGAAGCTTACAGAACACCGAATAGGCTGGATCCAAAAAGAAAGTCCCCTCGCCACATAATAATCAAAACACTAAACACACAGAACAAAGAAAAAATATTAAGAGCCGCAAAGGAAAAAGACCAAGTAACATATAAAGGTAAACCCATCAGAATAACACCAGACTACTCAATAGAGACTAAGAAAGCTAGAAGATCATGGACAAATCTCATGCAGACACTAAGAGACCACGGATGCCAACCCAGACTATTATACCCAGCAAAACTCTTAATCACCATAGGGGGAGTAAACAAAATATTCCAGGATAAAACCAGATTTAATCAATACCTGTCTACAAACCCAGCCCTACAGAAAGCACTAGAAGGGAAAATTCAACCCAAAGAAGCTAAACACATCCATGAAAAATCAAGCAATAGATAATCCCACACCAACATACACCACAGAAGAAACAAGCTGGTGTAGCTATCCTAATATCTAGAGAAAAAGGATGTTTCAAAAGAGAAGAAGTCTTGTGGCAATGCTCAGTGGTCCAGGTAACTACCAGAACTTGGAAAAGTTGGTTGAACTTGGGATTGACTGGGAGGCCAAAGATTTAAAAAGCAGAAGATTCTCTCAAGATACAAGTTGTGTGGTAATAGTGTGTTTTGTGTGTGTTAATGAGAATTTGTAAATGTTGAATTGCTTCGACAATCATTGTCAGTGCAGATTAAGCTGCAAGTATTTATGTTCTAAAACTTAAATTATAAAGCTAGTTACGTCTTTCTAACAACTAGTTTTAATGTTTATGAGCATATTTTACTTACATTACCTTTTCAGGATGTTGAGAAAGATGCATCACAAGCACAGGCTGGAGGCTGGGGGCTAGATGGTTTTGAGGAAGAGGTCTTGGTGGACTCTTTCATAGAGCAAAGGGAAGCAATGCCTTCTGTGAAATGAGCTAAGTTTTAATCTAGTCTTTAAGATTAGAAGTCAAAAACAAAAATATTAAGGAAAGGAAAACCTAACTGATCTTTGAAGTATTGTTATGTGGAACTGAGTGGGACTTTTGAGGCCTTTCTTCCAGAAAACAAGGACTTGGTTGTCAGGCCTATATTAGGCCTAAACCTTGGTGCCATGTAGTTGTACTTAAATAATTTCAATGGAAAGTGTCTTAGTGATTGGAACTTCTAGTGCAGTTTGGAGTTCTTCCATTTGAAAAATGTAATATTTGCATGGGATTGTTTGAATCTTGTTTTCTAGTCCCTCCCCATCACCACCCTCATAGTCTGAAGGTAGATTTTTCTCTTGATAAAGAAACAAAAAAGGTGAACATCTTGTTTGTAAATAGGTATCTAGTAACTAGTGGTAAACTTGAAATGGTAGAATTCTTTAAAGCCTAATTCTAGGTAGCCTTAAGAAAATGTATCTTAATTATTTTTGAACCTGTATTCACCTTGTTTTTTTTCAAATATCTTAAGTTATATTTTCTTTTTCAGAGCTGCTTCTTATTTGGGGCTACTTTTTTTTTTAATTTAGGCGTAATTCATAAAAGGGTATATTGTTTTGATGAGACTTTTTACAACTGCGGCTGGATGTCTTTCTTTAGTCTTCCAAGAAGGGCCATTTTACTTTTTTAGAGTTACTTTTTAAAGTCATGAGGTCAACAACTTGGACTACTATGCATGTAAGTGCTAATGCAAATTAAAGCCCAAGTTGACCTCCAGCAGCAGTTCATTCTATGTTGACAGTGAGAGAACACTTTGCCTGTTAGGATACTGTTACTCGTGGACTGAAATGCTGAAGGAACCCCTCCCCCTATTTTGTTTTTTGCAAAAATCAAGGTATATTCTACGGTTTCCTGGTTGACCTCAACAGATAAACTGAGATGATAGCCTTAGTTCAGAAATGGTCTGAATGTAGATTTACAGTCTAGCTGGCTAAGTGAGATCGCTTTCACAGTTCTGCATGTACCCCATTGGCTCCCCATTAGTCACTGAACTCTTAAAACTGGTATTGTAATATTATCACAATGTTTTGCGCCAATTTTATAAACTTTACAGTGCAATATGTGTTCCTTTTCTGAGGCAAACCAAAGGTATATTTCTCAAGGTTCCGCTGCTATCAGCAGCGTTGATGGAGGATTTTTTATATATTTGTAATAGATAGAAATAAACCAGAAAAAAAGAAGAAAAAAAAGTGGTGGAGGAAAAGGTGAACACTGCAAGAATACTCAAAAGGGCTGAGAGTTGCAAACGCCAAGAATGGCTTTGCATAGTAAATGGAATAGAACAGCTCTGAACTATAGCTAACTTTTCCTGGTTTGGTCTGACAGAATGATTGAATGCTTTTGTACAAAAATCAGAGCCTTAAAAACAAGGATTTGGTGAGATTGTAAAATGGTGTGCCACTTTGGCAAAACAGTTTGGTGGTTGGTCAAAATGCAAAACATTGTTACTCTGTTACTCAACAATTCTACCCTTAGGAATATATCCTCAAACTACTGAAAATGCGCACCTATGAAACATGTACATGAAGGTTTACAGCAGTGTGTTGCTAATAGTAAAAAAGTTAAAACAACTCAAATAGCTATCAAACACTGGAGAGAAATAAAATGTGGCTTATTCATACAATAGAATATTATTAAGACATAAAAATGAATGAGAAACTGACAGATTAAATGACTTTGGTGAACCTTCATAATTTCATTTGTAGATCTTTCCATTTCTAATTTATAAATACATTTGGGGTTATAAATTATAAATGTACAGCCTCCTGTCAACATTGTATACTTCTATTTGATGATTTCTGTGTCAAACATTATATGGAAATGTTTCCAAGTATTTTCTGTATTAACTGTGAATGAATAGAACAAAATAAATTGCCTGTGATGGACAATTAAAAAAAAAAACAAAAACAAAACTCTCTCTCTCTCTCTCTCTCTCTCTCTCTCTCTCTCTCTCTCTCTCTCTCTCTCTCTCACACACACACACACACACACACACAAAACCATCTCCAACAACACTGCCTCCTGAATCCATTTTTCATGGCTCATGTATACATGTGTCAACAGCTGGCCACTTGAGATTGAAAATCCACTGGGGAAACTCATCCTTGGTAGAAACAAATTCTGCCTCAGCTTCCACCGTAACTCTTCATTGAGGAGTGGGATCCCGAAATGTCCTCTATTCACATTGGCAGCCCATTAGTCCTGTCATTCTGCCTGTCTTGTTCAGACAACCACATTGTTGAGATATCATGAGTGTATTATACCTAGAGGACACTACTCAGCAACAGGCAACTGAGGCCTCTGGCTCCTACAGTTTTCTGCCACTTCTTGTACAGTTCTCCCTGAGCCTTAAGTGTAGAGATTGATGACAGCTTTATCAGTTAGATTTGGGTAACCCAAAGTCCCTTATTATCTATACTTTAATAATTGATCATTATAATAGTCTTGATACATTGCAAAGAAAAGCTTTTTGATAAGTGATGAGTACACTTATCTCTGTTTATAAAGATAAATATATAGAATATAGTTATACATTATATTCATTTAGTATAATAGGATACATTATATTATTTTTATTGTGTTTTTATTTACTTTATGTTCAGTTTTTTTATATCTGTATGTTCTAAATTGTAATTCTATATCATATGTATGGCTGCTTGTTGTGGATATCATTCTATATAAATAAAACACTGATGGCCAGTGACCAGGCAGGAAGTAAGTGGCCAGGCAGGAAGTAGGTGGGACAAGGAGAGAGGAGAATTCTGGGAAGCGGAAGGCTGAGGAGGAGACACTGCAGCCACTGCCAAGACAAGCAGCATGTGAAGACGCTGGGAAGCCACCAGCCACGTGACAAGGTATAAATTTATAAAAATGGGTTAATTTAAGATAAAAGAACAGTTAGCAAGAAGCCTGCCACAGCCATACAGTTTATAAGTGATATAAGCATCTGAGTGATTATTTTATAAGTGGATTGTGGGACTGCGGGGCTTGGGGAACCTGGAGAGAAGCCCTCTAGCAACAAATGGCGCCCAACGGCTCGAGTTTCCACCTTAAACCTGAGAATATTTAATAACCAATTCTAAACAGAGCCAAAACCAGGTTCCTGCTTCTTGTCTCATATGGGCAGCTAGACGCCGCAAAACGCGGGTTTGAACACTGGTGGGTTCCTGGCGTGTGTTTGACCGGCAGTATGGCGGAAATGAGGCATCTGCCTGTGGCACATTACGCTGTGTGGTAGATTTAGTCTTTACTAGTATTAAAAAAAAAAAAAAAAAAAAAAGAGGTTTCTGGAGTACACGCTGCTTTGATAAAAGCTTAGACCTACTATTTCTGAGAATTGATGGCTCCTCAAGCTGGCAGAAAATGTACCACTGCCATGTTGGGAAGCTGAAGTGGGCGGAGCCAGCAGCCACAGTGCTGTTTCAGTCTTAGAATGGTGCAGTTTAAAGCAATAGGCTCGAGGTAATATAAAGCATAAGCCACGTAAAGATGGCTACCACACAGAGAATCTGGATTATGTTCTCTTTGATATTCATAACTGAAAAAAAACATTTGATTACAAAAGCTGTTGAGTTATGTCAAAATGTATATTTTAAAGGTATCTTCACTTCAAAATTTGGATTTAAGGATATGTTGCTTTGGAAAAGAGATTCTGCTTTGGTTTCCACAGAAAGCCAGAGGCTGTGGATTTGTTCCAGATTAAGATACATCAGGTTTCACCAGCCAAGACCCCCTGAAAGGTCTCCGATGACACCATGGCCCAGATGATCCAACATCCAGAACGTTTCAAGGCAACTGGCTCCCACAATACAGCCTCACGGACTACCCCATAGGCCTAAAATTTTCTTTCCATCCCCATAAGATACACTGCCCCCCTCCAGCAGGAAGTAGTAAGAGATGCTACGCCCAAATTCCCAAATATACCAAGCTGGCTTTGGAGGTGGAATTGGCTCACTCCCCCTCTAAAGCCAGACATATTGCTTTAAAAAAAATGGTTAAGAGATTCTTATGTCCCAAATCAAAAGAGCCCTCTGGTGTGGGACAAAAAAAACCAATATTTTTATTTAAAACAGGCTGATTATAAATGTGATCTCTTTCTAAAAAAGAAAAAGGGGATATGATTAGATATATAGGAGGATATAGAGATGATAAGATAAAAGGGTAGATTAATGAACCTACTTTTAAAGAACAACTTGTTTAAAATGTTTTACATTGGTATAGATTTTAGTTTATGTTTAAAATGTTTTACATTGATATAAATTTTAGTTTATTGATACAAACTTGAAGTTAATTTTGTTATATTGTATATATATATATTTCTATTCTTGTTTGAGGTATTGTTTATGTAACTCATTTAAAATTGTAATAGATAATTAAAATAGATTAATAATTAGTCATCTATGATAATCATATTTGTAGCCATGTTAGTTAAGTCTTCTAGGTATACATAGATATATTTCAGATGGATAGGTAATCTTCAAACACTTCATAGACCTAGAGAATATGGCATTTAAATAACTTAAAATTCTGTTGACGTGAGACACAATTGCTCCTGGCTGCACCAATTGATCCCGAGAGAATGTTGGGCTTCTAAGACATTTCCATTTGGAAGTTTGTCTTTTTGGCACAAAATGGCCTACTGGGCAAAAAACTGCCCTTGCCTTGATGGCTGACAGTACAAATGCAATGCTGTCCTTTCTGGACAAGCGGGACACAAGGAAAGCGAACACTGTACTCTGCCAAGACATGGTAAGATGGTCTTTCAGAAATCCTGCTTCTGAAAATGGTCTGTCAGATACTCTAGGCCTGTAGCCAATTTGAATGCACCAACAATGCTGAGAAACATTAGGTGACTGTCCAGGCTGCCAGCTGTCTTGGTCTACTCTTGCAAGATTCCCGAAAGTTGCTTGCATCCATCTACCATTTCTCAGGTACCATTATGTTCCTTCTCAGGTCTTTGATGTGGTTGAAAACTGGATAGTTGTAATTTCCTCAGTTATGACAAAAGATAAGTTAGATATAAAACCTTAAACTCACAAATATAAGATAGATAGGACATCTTTAATATTGTAACTGTAATTCTTGCTCGATAATTGTTTTGTTATATGTAATTTTACCATGTTAAAGTTAAAATCTTACTTTAAAAAAAAAAAGAAAAAAAGGGGAAATGCTGTGGATATCATTCTACATAAATAAAACACTGATGGCCAGTGACCAGGCAGGAAGTAAGTGGCCAGGCAGGAAGTAGGTGGGACAAGGAGAGAGGAGAATTCTGGGAAGCGGAAGGCTGAGGAGGAGACACTGCAGCCACTGCCAGGACAAGCAGCATGTGAAGACGCTGGGAAGCCACCAGCCACGTGACAAGGTATAAATTTATAAAAATGGGTTAATTTAAGATAAAAGAACAGTTAGCAAGAAGCCTGCCACGGCCATACAGTTTATAAGTGATATAAGCATCTGAGTGATTATTTTATAAGTGGATTGTGGGACTGCGGGGCTTGGGGAACCTGGAGAGAAGCCCTCTAGCAACAGCTGCTTATATTTTTTTCTTTTTGTAGGCTACCTCTTCAGTCAAAACGATGGTGCCTTTTCCGTATGGAAGATTTTTCATGTCAGGATTTCCCACGTATAAATTCTTGGTCTTAATACCTGCCTTACCAGGATCCTGTTCAGAAAGTCCTTTTCTAGACCTGTAAATTCAAGAGTATTTCTTACTTTTTCTCTATCATTTTCAGGGTATTAAATCTCATATTGAGTTCCTTGACCCATTTGACTTTGACTTTTATGCAGGGTTAGAGATAATAATTAAGTTTGGTTCTTCTACATGCAGTTGTCCAGTTTGACCATCACTATTTGCTAAAGTTGCTCTCTATTCTTCAATGCATATTGCTGACCTTTGTAAAAGATCAGGGGACTGTAAGTGTATAGGCTTATGTGGCTACTTAATTCTATATAATTTATCAATGAGTATGGTTTTATGCCAGTACCATGCTGTTTTTATCACTATAGCATATAATTTGAAATATGGGGTGGTGTTTTTGAATCATTACTTTTTTGCCTATTCTTAGTCTTTTGTGTGTCCAGATGAAATTTAACATATTATTTTTTATAATTTATAAATATCCTGAAAGTATTATCCACAGTGACAAATTGTTTTAAAGATTATGCCTTATGAATTTTTTATTTTACAAACTGTTATTTTCTTTATAACACAAAAATCTAATAAAAGTTTATATGCTATTTAAATATTAGAATTATGTATTTTCTCCAAGGGAAATATATTTTAGAATAAATTCATTGATGTTCACTTTCATAAATAAATGAAGATATTATTTATCCAGGAGACTGAAGATCTTCATAGTAAATTATAAGAAACATCACAAAGGTAAAACTAACATGAAAATATACCATGTAAATAATCGCAATTACCTGGCAGGGAAAGAAGTTAAAAACACAAGAGAAAAGTCAAATCCTAGAGTGACATGGCAAGAACAACAGAAAAAAAACAAAGATTCTAAATTGTTTCTTCTTGAAAATCTGTGTGATACTAGATGAATAGAAGCAGGATTTGTGAACAACAGCCTCTGAACAGCAAGGCTTATCACACAATGAATTCCTGTGGGAGGGAGAACATAAGAGCTAGAGTAATATTGTCCAGTAAAACACAACCGTGTAAAATTACAATGGAACAGAGTTTAAAGGGAAGTCTATTGTTCTGTTTCAGTAAAGAAATGAAAGTAGATTAAATCACTTGCAAATGTGAATCTGACAGGAACTCAACACTAAAATTCCTTAATTACTTTATGTGAATTAAAAGCAAATGTGTGCTTAGGTACCTGTGAGTTTTGTATTTGTTATTGTGAAAAATTACCACAAACTTAGTGGGTTAATGCAACATAATTTTACCATCACAGTTTCTGTGGGTTAGAATCTGCTCAGCCTGCACAGATCCTCAACAGAGGGTCTCAGAAAGCTAAGCTCTGACTGCCTTGGGGGCGATGTTCCATATGGGAATGGGTATACTCCCTAACTCATGGCAGGTTGTTTCATGGAGCTAGCTCTTCTCAGATGTAGGCCTGAGGTTTCTGTTTTTGAGGTAAACGTGTACTTGGCCCCATTTTCCTTTCATGCTATTCCTGTTTCTCCCTTCAGAAGCAGCAGGTCAAACCTCCTTCTACTTTGAATCTCTCAGGTATTCTTCCTGCATTTCTCAGATTCCAACTGGAAAATATACTTTACCTTTAAGAGTTCATGGAATAATACTGAGTCCTTCAGGTTATCTAAAATCCTCATTATCAAAACAGAAAAAAAGCTCATTAATCTAATTACAGCTAAAAATGTTCTTTATATATGTTTGGAGGATTTGGAAGTGAATATCTTGAAGGGCTATTTTATCTACCACATTCTATCTCATCAGTAAACTTCCCATATTTATTGAATCACTCATGGATAGAACCTCTTTATCCTTAAGTGAATAATGATAATAGCCTATATTTCTATGGAAGTATTTCTCTTGTTCATGGCAATGTTCAAAGCATAATACATGCTTATCATATCTAATCTTTTTTTTTTTTTTTTTTTTTTTGGTTTTTCGAGACAGGGTTTCTCTGTGTAGCTTTGCGCCTTTCCTGGAACTCGCTCTGTAGCCCAGGCTGGCCTCGAACTCACAGAGATCCGCCTGGCTCTGCCTCCCGAGTGCTGGGATTAAAGGCGTGCGCCACCACTGCCCGGCTTAATCATATCTAATCTTTACAGTTACACTTTTTGAATAGTTTACCTTTATAATTACCATATAGAAAAAGAGAAGTAATAGAACTAAAAGAAATTACAGTCATTGTGGTAGTGAGTAGTATAAGCAAGGTGTTTTGATTCCAGAGTTAATATTTAGAAAACTACAGTTTGAGGGTCTGTTTTTCAGAGTCAAAAAGGCACTCTCACAAAACTACACTACCTGTGTAATAAGGCATTTTGATTCTAATCTGAAACTTTTGATGACTCATGTAGAAACGGACTTTACAGGATGCAAATAGGGACTGAATAACAGTATTGTGAAACTTTCAATAGGTAACACAAGTTTCTTAGAGTATATGACCTACAAATTCAGTAGATGTCATGCTTTTTATTATTTACTTAGTGTGTGTATATGTGGAGGGGTGCATGCCATGTGTGCATGGGGAGGAAAGAGACAACTTGCAACTATTTTCTACTTGCTATTCTGATGATCAAACTTGGGTCATCAAACTGGCATGAACTAAGTTTATCAGCTTAACCATCTTGCTGGCCCGTGTATGTGTTATTCTTAAAAATGGAACATGTTGTGATAAAATAAATAGTTATCACTTAAAAAATAAATATTAGAATACTGGTTTTGGTTGGTTGGTTGGTTGGTTGGTTGGTTTTTCAAAACAGGGTTTCTCCATGTAGTTTTGGTGCCTGTCCTGGATCTTGCTCTATAGACCAGGCTGGTCTCTAACTTACAGAGATCCACCTGGCTTTGCCTCCCAAGTGCTGGGATTAAAGGCATGTGCCACCGCTGCTAGAATACTGTTCTTAAGAGATCTAATGCAGTTTATCTGTGAAATGATTATTTTATAATTCTGTAACTTTAGTTTGAATATTAGATGATTTCAGTCATACTTTTTTAAAAGAGTACAGTAAATTCAGCCCACCTTAAGGATCACTGTGGAAAAGCTGGTAGAAAGACTGTAAGAGCCAGAGTCAGGAAGTTTACTGTGAGATTGTGTCTCCTAGCAAGATCAGAAGCTACATCCACGAAATCTCACCAGCATGACTGCTCAGAGCTTAACAAGCACAGCAAAAAATGACAGGCAATAGTTAAAAAAGTGGTGGAAACCTCAACCTAACACAAAAAACTATAGACAACTAAGGAAAGTTTAAAGTGGGATAAATAGGATTCCATAAGAAAGAACACACCAGTTGGTTTCCAATACCAAATAGCTCTGAAAACATACACAGTTAACATTATAGAGACTAAGAAATGTGTATTTAAATATTTAGGCATATACATATATATAATATATAAATGTGTATTTATATATTTAGGTATATATATATATATCTGTATGTATATAACAATAATAAATAATAAATAAAGAAGAAGCCACCAATTTTAAGGAGAGCAACTAGCAGCGTGTGGGATTGTTTGGATCAAGGAAATGGAAATGAGAAATGATGTAATTATATTATAACATCAAAAAGTAAAGGTCATAATTAAAAATAGACATATAGAGAATTTTAAAAAATAAAAGATTAATTAGGATTTTTTTTTTTTTGCAAAGATAGCAAACTATGCATATAGGCTAAAAATCTTCATACTGTGTTTTCTAATGAATGTATATTCAGGACTCACCTCCACCTTCTGTCACAAGACACACAAAATGTTTGGGATCTCCCTAACAATAAGCTTCTTTTTTATGCTGAAGAGAGAACTGGGAAGTGTTTTCAGAGCAAGACAGAAGGTGCTAATGAGCCAGACAAAGAACCATGTCATAAGGAATTTGATACATTTAGCCTTACCCACCCCTGACATCCAAAAAAGCAGAGTCTGAAGGCTGAGATGAACACCAGCAGTAAGTGTTTGTTATCTGTGATGCCTGTGTACACATCTCCATCAAACTCAGATAACAAAGTTTAGAGCATTAGACGGCTTCAACATTTGCAGGAAATGTGTCTTTTTAGGGCCGAATGTTCTACAACTCTTCCCTCTACTTCACCTAATGTATTTTGTGCACCTGAGGGTTCACGTATACCTTTTCTGATGTCATTCCTCGATATATTAGTATATATTTTAGTTGTTTACTATATCCTCAGAATGGCTCTATTTAACCAAAGTGAAAAAACAGCGACTGCATCAATTGTGGCACACACTTGGTGTCTACTAAAGCATTAATTATTAGTAGAGAGAAATCATGACATATTTTGCTAAGTATAATATAAAATGTTTAATGTTGAGTTAATCCTGATAAACAGCAGAGCCATTTATTATTCAAGTTTGAGAAAAGTCTTACTATTCTGCTCAAGACAGAGGACAGCAAAAGTCATTTGAGCAAAGGTAAAGAAGAAGAAGAGCATCAGTTTTAGTCTCTCATAGTATGTTGTCTCTAGAGAACTTCTGGGATATCAAATTTTACCTGATTATCTATAAGCTACTTCATTAACTGAAAGAGTTTTACTTCCCATTTCTTTCCACCTCAGGAATTGAACTTGTTGAGATTTTCAAGTTGAAATACAATTCTACCTCTTACTACATGAAATAGGGAAAGTTTTAGCTATGCCTTATTTTGCTCATTTATAAAATTAAAGTGATAAGAGTTCATAATTCCTAAGTTTTCTTCAAAGTATAAAAAAGATATTAATTTATATAAAGTTTAGGTTAAAATACTTGCTTGATTTGTGTATTTAATTTTAATAGCACTTTTATGTTCTACAAATGAAATATTATTCTCAAAGTACATTATTTTGTTTGATTTTGATATACCCTCATAAATATTGCTTTATTTCAGTTTTCTTAAAATCATTTCATTTCTGATTGAGTGCTTTACCATCAAAGTTTCCCTCTTACACTCAGTGGTGAATATCCATTCTGATTTAAAGATTCCTACTAAAATCCACAGGAACTTTTTTGTGTATAAGGCATAGCTCAGAGATATTTGCCTTTGTTACTAGGGTGTCAGAGAACCATTCAAATTTTCCAGAGAAGGTTTACTCATCTCCTGCAGGAAAGGTTAGCATATCAGCAGCCCAGAGATCACTTGCCAGCATGATAGAACAAAAAACGGAAGAGCTGAAACCTGTACACTTGCTCTTCTGTATACAAAAGTTCAATTCTTTTTCTTACATTACTCCATTCTGACTGCTAAAAAGAAGGGTCTTCACCTGAATAATTTATAAGCATATGTCTCAAAGTTATATAAGTTGAGGGATCCCAGATCAAGGCATAAGGGGTCTGGTGTCAAGTGAGTTTCTGCACCCAAGTTGAAGAGGAATAGTATGAGATATTCAGAGACACTCAGATCACCAGTGGTAGAACTGATAACAACTTTTTGTTCACCTATAATCTGAACATCATTTTTGTTTTTAAAAAGAAAAACCAATATGCATATGTTAGTATTTTTCACTCTTGCCCTGCTTGTGACAAAAGAATGTTGGAGACAAATTATCTGTTTTTTTTTTCCTTGAGAATATGGTATCAAAATGGTCCAATAGAATATTTTTTTTCCACAGGAGAACCAAAATCCTGTATCAGTAGATGGCTAAAGTACATGAAGAAGTAGAAAATATTGCTTCATCTAGCCTTTTATAAGAAGAGCAATTCCACTTATGAAAGTTGAGGATTCTTGGTCATTAAATGTCAAATTAGAACACTTTGTCATAATACATTGTGCACTATGTTCTTCCATGAATTTTTGAGGGATTCCTACATTTTAATCAGACTTTATGTGTAGCCTGGGCCTCTAAGCTTCTTTATAGAATGCCTAATAGTTATTTCAAGTGTTCTTGTCTAACATTATTGTCTTTGTTTTGCATGGTTTCTGTATTGACTGACAAATTAAGGAAAGAGAGAGTTTCCTGATTTCATAAAGAGGAAGAAGAGGAAATTGGGAAAATGTTCAGTTAAAATGACCAAAAAAATAAATGTCGTACAGATTAAATGTTCCATTTCTTTGGTGCCATATTTTTCCACTTAAAATTAACCAATTATTATATATAAAATGGTGAATCTTAGATTGTTACTTAATTGTGACTGTTCTAAAAGATTATTAGCTTATCCAACACAGTTGAGTGTTTGGATATTCTAATTAGCATTATTCATCTGAAGAAGCAGACTATGGATTTATTTTTCTGTTATTTTATTTACCTCATTAAAGTGCTTAACTGAAAGAACAAAATCAGGATGAGCCCGTGTAGGCACACTCAGTCCACTACTGTAGAATTGACCAACTTTCTTTGTTCTTCTATAATCTGAATGTTATTTTTATAAAAAGAAAAAACTTGGAAAGTGTTTTATCATTTTTCACTTTTGTTGTGTCTTTAACAAAATAACTTTGGAGACTTAAAATCTCTGTATTTTTCTTGAAAACCTGGTATAAGAAAAGGTTCGATAGGACACCCATTTTCTCAAATGATCCTATGATTATTTGAAGTCCCATTCCTGACTGTTCCTTTCAGGACTTCAGTTGAATGAGAGCAGAATCATAACATTAGTTTTGATGTTTCCCATCAAGTAACAACAAAAAAATCATTGTATCCAATTTCTATTCATAACCTATAATAGTAAAACATAATGCTTACAATAATAATAGTCATTCATAAACTTCTCATATCTTCAAAATCTCAAAGATTTTAACAGTATATGTGACTGAAGTTTGGCAAAGCTGTGCATCAGTGGGCAGCAACATAAATCATTTGTTAGGGCAATAACCACTGTGCCACCAGATTTGACTGGTGTCAGGAAATTAGAGCAGATCCCCAAATCACATTCTGCACATAAGAGCCATCAGACTCTTATTATTATACGTCATTCACAACTATTTGTTTCTCTTTAGCAGTGAATTCACTCATTCATTATATAGGGAATTTTATTAAAACATTAGGGTAGCAGGAGAGATGCAAGTAAATTAATAATAATTTTGTGTGAGGATGTGTTTTACTTTTTTTGAAAATTAGACAACAAAATAATATTCATTTAGGAATTGGTTATTACTAAAGGTCATAATTGCATATTAATTACAAAGGAAGAGCATTTCTTAAAAATAAGATGGGTGACACTGTTTCTTATTGCTCACCAGAACTAGATAGCAGAATTTAAAGATGAATACGTCACATACTTCATACACAAGGAAATAGAAAGCTCAAGCTGGAAGCAAGGTGGAGGAAAGCTCTTTCCATTCTGACATTTGCCACCAGTGTCAGAATTTGCTCCACAGGCTGTTGGGGAAGAAAATTAATCAGTTTATCACCCAGCTCTAGACTGTGCTACAGTACTGGCCTTCCAGGCAAAACACACCTACTGTTACTATAGTGTGCATTTTTTTCAGGAGTGGCAAAGAACATCCTGATTGCATCCCAGGCTAACCCCACTGGAACCTCTAAGCCCTACTCCTCTTACATTTTTACTCTTCTATATCTAGAGTAATACCTACTAATGTAAATCTGGCCAAAAAATATTGGCTAGTGAGATTACAAGCACAAGAGAAGATTTTGCAGCTAATGTTTTGATAAATGGGCAAATAGTTATAAACCCTTACAAAAATTTGTGTTTATATACATGCATATCTTGGTGCAGCTCTCAGTCTTTATCAGAAAAATCTCTTTTCAGTTCATGACAATAAAAGCAGAGACTCAATACTTATCAGTCAGCTGATATTATGTGACTACTGAGTGCTCAGCCCTAAATAGGTCATATATATCACCATTCTTGAGTCACAAAGAACATTATAGAAGAAGGAGTGGAAAGATTTTAACAGACAGGATCAGGAGGACTGCCATCAAGTACTGTCTTCTGAATGTGACATGATCATTGCAATCATAGTCACACAGCAACTGTGACCACCTGCACAAGACAAGATCATCTACCACCCCCTAAAAAAGAAAGCATGGAAGTAGGAAGATGACTTGCTTGGAAGGAGATGGAGTCAACGGGAAGAGAGACGAGTAAAAGTAATGGGGGTAAATACGGTTACAGTTCATTGCATGTAGTATAAAATTATCAAAAATAAAAGTAAGAAAAATAATAACACCCAAATATACAACACACTTCAAAACTACGAAATTTGGTTTTGAAAATAACACATTACTATATATTCTTCAAATATAGAATACATCCAAAAGGTCATTTAAGTTTTTATTAACTCTTAAAAATACCATCCCATCAAATTTTAGGCCATAGAAAGTATTTCCTTGATTCCTGCAATAAGCTCTTTCTTAAACATTCGATACTATTTCTATGTTTAATAATATTTCCTCAATTTACATTGAATTCCTGTTTCTTGGTAATTTAATTATAACTGTCCACAGAAAATGAAAAATACAACAGAGCTGAAGTTGACCTTTGAAAGTTGTGTGGTTATTGAAGGATTTATCCACCCAGTGCTTGGAGTTTGGTCACTGAAAACTAAATTTAGATCAATTTTTTGAAGAAGTATGATTTTTTTTGTAAGTGTGTGTGCATTGGTGTTTTCTCTTCCACATGTACAAACTAAACTGGATGATTCATTTCAATAAAGCATTTTAAAGACTAAATTTCAACCATGCATCATCATGTGTTTTATAACCAGAACAGAATAAACACACTCATAATTTCACAGTTATATTCACTCAGTCCTAAACATCACCTGCTTAGGTGTTTAGAGGTCTGCTGAAGAGTCTGAGGAGACTTCTCACCAGCAAACTGCAACCCCATCCTCAGTAAGAATCAAAGTTACAAGGCTACCCTTTTCTTAGCTGTAATGTTTCTGTGTTTTACATACAGAATCTTGTTTTATATTTTCACAAAATCTTTGACATTAAGCTCATGAAAATTCTGGAGAAACAACTATATATGACTTTGAGTTAAGTATGTATTAAACTTCACAGCATTTTAAATTCTTACATTCTACCAATAAATCTTATTTACAACTTTCCCCAACCTAAACTGTTAAAAATAGCCAGACATGTGAAAATACAGTGATAATTAATTTGTTAAGTGTAAGTTAATATGCATATTAATAAATAAATAAATCATTCAAGGATGAAATTAAGTCACAGGTTATAAAATGAAAATCCCAGTGTCAATTTTGGTGTGCTCCCTATGAATTGTTGGTCAAGGATACCATAGCTCCTAATTACCCAACAATACAGCAGTGTTCTAAACTCTTAAAGTGATCCTCGCACTCTTTTCAAGCTCACGGCCTCTGTTTTTATTAATTGTTTTTATTTACTTGTGTGTACATGAATATAGATATTTATATATTCCTAAATGCAACCTGCTATGTCTGCATAATGTCACTGTGTTTGTGTTTTCAAGGCAGTCCATTTGTCATTGGTTAACAAATTGGTGTATTCTTCCTTAGGAAAGAATATTTCTGTCTCTCTTACTGTTCTTTAGTTGTCTGGTACAGAAACTTCTTATAGTTGTGGCCAGTGATTAATCTGGATTCACAAGCAAGCAAAGTTCTAAGAATAAGTGATGTCAGAGTGTTCATCTTTACGCACAGTATCTATATCACTCCCTAAAGAGTTCAGTGAGCATTGTGGAAGAAGGCACAGTATGAATGTAAGGGCCAGAGGATAAAGGGGAGTGTCATAAAGAATTGTCTTTAGCCTATGATATGGTCTTTGCGCTCATGAACTCACTACAGTTGTAGTTAGCTACACAAGACATACAGAAGATTGAGCCCTTTCTCATTTCAACATAGATGGGGAAGGGCTTATGAGACTCCACCCCTTCCTGAGGGACTATGACCATTTCACCTGATCTACTTTTAACATATATGAGGAAGTATTGTCTTTATCATAGAAAACTAGGACATCAGATATAATAAATAAAGATGCTAAATATTCTAGTACCAAAATGGAGTTGTATACTGTCCTAATTTGGGTTCCTATGGCTGTGATAAAGCACTATCACTAGAAGAAACTTGGAGGAAAAGGTTCATTCCAACTTATAGTTCCACATCACAATCCACCACTGGAGGAAGTCAAGGCAGGAAATCAGAACAGGAACTGATGGAGAGGCTATGGAGTAGTGCGGCTTACTGGCTTGCCCCTCATAGCTTGCTCAGTCTGCTTTCTTATAGCACTAAGAACCACCAGACCAGGGTTGACACCACCCACACTGAGCTGGGCCCTCACATATCAATCATCAATCAAAAAATGTCCCATAACTTTGCCCATACACCAAAGCAGTGGAGTAGAGGCATTTTCTCAATTGAGACTTCCTCTTCCAAAATGACTCTAGTTTCTGTAAAGTTGATATAAAACAAGTCAGCACATGTACATACACTATATATATATATATATATATACACACACACACACACATATATATATATATATATATATATATATATATATATATATATACTTTCTTCTCATAAATATGTTTACATTGTCTATTTGAGCCCATTTGCCAAAATGTTAAATATTTATATCTATCTTTTAGAGAAATTAAAGGTGTACATAAATATTAGGAATTCTGATTTTTTAGTTCAAGAATTGCTCATTATTGATAGTATGACAGAAATGGCTTTACTATTCTGTACATCCATCTCAGGATGGATGGAAAGGAGCTGTTTCAGACAAGTTAAGGCTCTGTATGCCATGACAAGTTTTACTTGGCATTTCCATTAAAAGGCATCAGAAGTCTTATTTCTTTAAGAACTCTGCTTAGTTATAATGTAATATACATTTTAATATAAGTATATTTCATTTCAATTTCCTAGGAATTGATGAGAGTATTATTTCATTGAATATGTATTTTAATTAACTTCTTTCATATTTATTAATTATTTTGTATATGTAAGTTTTTCCTGATGTTTCAGAGAACTACTGATATTTCTTGGAGCTGACAATTTTTAATATCTATGGGTTGACTATTTAAAACAATATCATAAATCAGGGGCTAAAGAGATGTCACAGTGGTTAAAAGCACTTGCTGCTCTCCCAGAGGGCCAGGGTTTCACCAGGATCCATGTGTCAACTCAAACCCATCTGTACCTCCATTTTCAGGGATTCAGGTCATCTGCTCTGGCTTTTGTGGACACTATGCATGGATGTACACACATTCAAGCAAAAATCCATACAACAAAAATAATATTTTACTTCAAATGAATGTTTCTTAATATTCCATATCCAAGAGTTTTGTTGCTTTTGCTAGTATGTGGATATTTTACTGAGTGACTTTATTTAAGAAGTCAGTTGTTAAAGGCAATGCCAAACATTTCCAACTCATAATGAGGCTGTAGTCTTCTAAACATCTTCAGAACAGTCTCTCTATAGATAGATGATAGATGATAGATGATAGATGATAGATGATAGATGATAGATAGATAGATGATAGATAGATGATAGATGATAGATAGATAGATAGATAGATAGATAGATAGATAGATAGATAGATAGATAGATGATAGATAGATGATAGAGAGAAATATATCCTTCCCTCCCTCCAACTCTCTCTCTCTCTCTCTCTCTCTCTCTCTCTCTCTCTCTCTCTCTCTCTCTCTCTCTCTCTCTCTGCTGTACTAGGTGTTTGAAATATAATCCCATGCTAGATGCTAGGCAATAACACTGACATGCATTTCCTCCAAATAATATCTTGCCCAATTACTTAAAACTGTATAATGACAAAACATGCTTTGAGACTAGGCAAGACTTCAAGTGGGGGTACTAGGAAACCAACCCAGCCACAAAACCTTTGACCTATAGTCTTTTTTTTTTTTTGCCTATGGAATGTTCTGGGTTAAGGGTGGGAGGCCTAGAGATTGAGGGAGTGACCAACCAATGACTGATCTAACTTAAAACACATGCCAGGAGAATAAGCCCACCTTGACACTGTCTGGAGCACCAGAACCCACAAGCTGTATGACCCAGAGACCTAGGATAGAACCAAGAATGACTGTAGAAAAAAAAAAAGATGTCATTGTAAGCCTAGTGATATTCAGCTAGATTCATAGCCCAATTGTCATCAGAAAAGCTTCATTCAGCAACTGATGGAAACAGATGCAGACCCACAGCCAAACATTAGGCAGAACTCAGAGAATTTGCAAAAGACCGGGAGAAAATATTATAGGAGCCAGAGGGTTCAAGGAAACCACAACAAAACCCATAAAATCAACTAACCTGGGCTCATAGGAGCTCAGAGACAACAACAACCAGGGAGACTGAATCAACAACCAGAGAGACTGAATCAACAACCAGGGAGACTGCATGGAACTGACCTAGGCATTCTGCATATATGTTGCAGTTACGTAACTTGATCCTCTTGTGGTTCTCATAACAGTGGGATCAGGGGCTGTCCCTGACTCTTTTCCTAGCTTTTGGGACCCTATTCCTCATACTGGCTCACCTTGCCCAGACTTAATACATGAGGGGGGTGCATAGTTTTACAACAATTACATATGCCATGTTTTGTTGATATCAGTGGGAGACTTGCCCTTTGCTGAACAGAAACGAAGGAGGAATGGATTGGGAATTGGGGGAGCAGAGGGGCAGTGGGGAGTGAGGAGCTGGGGGAGACTGGGAGGATAGGAGGAAGGGGGAAAAACCATGCTTTGGCCAGTTATACTGAAACTGACTGCTTGCATTTTGAATGTGAACCAAGGCTTCAAGACAGACAGAGGTGAAGAGGACACAGCTATGGACAAGGAACAGCTGGAGAGAGATGGGTTTGGAAAGCCTTCCTAGCATCAAGGTTATGCAGTCTTTGTGTATTCCCTCTCCAAATGTTGGGCTATCACTTTTGTCCCCCGAGGCAATGTTCTTGAAATGAGATGACAACATGCTGAAGAAGACTGTTCCTATGCCCTTCAGGTGACCGCTTCTTCACTGATGTTGCTAGCAAGTTTCAAGAAATACACTTTATCTTGCTTTTTCCTTTACTTATACACAAGAGCACAACCTGGCTGGTGTCCTCCATAAATCCAATTCCCATTATGCAGTAGACATATGCTTAAAAGTCTACCTCAGTGCTCTAAAATTTTTTATATTTTTATATACATTTTACATTTTTATAAATCAGAATGAAAATACAACTACCTGGGTTAATAAATTTTATAATAAGTTTATTTTAATGAAATAGTCCATTAGGAAGGCATACAACAATATCTATCTATCCACATAATTATTATCTGAATTTCATGAATATGCAAAGCTATTGGCAAAACTATTGTAAATTGATTATTTTTTTCAGGGTTGTGTATCTAGGACTTGATATACTCTAGGCAAGCACCTCACTGCTGAGCTGTGTCCCTAACACTTAGGGGCATTTTCATATGGAGGGAAAGGTATTTATTAGTATTACTTTTGGGTCCTAAAAATTGTAGACATTAAGAAAAGACATCATTTGTCTGTTTAATGATCTGGAAAATTAAAATGCTAACAATTTTCTCCTCTGTATTTGCATGTACTCACATGTCCAGAGTCTGTAAGTTGTATTGAGCTTGATCAAAGTAAAGCACACATCTCTAAACCCAATTTGAAAAGACAAAATCAAGAATCTATTGACATTTTGTTTTTATGGTGAATTATTTTTGATATTTTAAAGAACTTTATAAATGATTTGGTACATAACTTTGGTGTTAGTGTTTATAATGACACCAGTGAGCCAAAATCTCTGAAGTTGCTGTCTTAGTTGGGTTTCTGTTGTTGTGAAGAGACACCGAGACGATGGCAGCTCTTATAAAAACATTTAATTGGGGAGACTCTCTTACAGTTTCAGAGTTCAGTCCATTATTATCATGACAGAAGGTATGGCAGCATATAGGCAGTCTTGGTGCTGGAGCTGAGAAGGCTACATTTTGCAGACAACAAAAAGTCAACTAACTCACTGAGCAGTATCCAAACATAGGAAACCTCAAAGCTCCTCTTCCCACGGTGACACACTCCCTCTGACAAGGCTGTACTCTCTTCAACAAAACCACACCTCATAATAATGCCACTCCCTATGCTATTATGGGGAGCAATTGCATTCAAATTACCACAGTCACATACTATGTTTTGTGGTCAGTGACATACCAGTCAGTTGCCAAAAATCACAAAAACTAACATTGTGCTACATTCTATGTTGATCAACATATAATGATGAGGAAAATCATGACACTAAATCCAGCCTTGATAATTATCTCCAACACACATATATTGATGTTTTAAAATTTATGCTTAAATTAATATTTTATATAAATTTAAATTTACTTTAAATATTATAAAAATGGTTAAAAATTTAAAAAGTCAAACACCAAAATTGCCAACCCAAGGACTAAGAATTCAATGAACTTCTACACAGTTAGAGTAGCCATTCAAAACAAGCTTGGGTAGTCACATTGGATTTTATACTTTCACTATTGAATATATTTTTATGTACTCACTTACCACCAAAAAAAAAAAAAAGACAGAATTATAACTAGGAAAGTAGTTAATACTTTTATAACTTGTATTCTTTTAAAAAATGTATATTGAATAAGCAAATGCTGCTCTCTTTCCCTATAACTAACATATTCTATACTAAGGGGTCTGGTCAGATGACTCAGTGATTTGGAGCACGGGCTGATTTTACACAATGCCCAACTTGATTCTAGCACCTATATGGTGGATTACAATAACCTCCAACTCCAATCCAGGGACACACACACACCCCACACACACACAAACACCCCCACATACAAGTATACATTGAAAGTTACATGTAGGAAATAATCTACATTATTCATAACAAAATAACAGCCTGTCTTAGCCGCTGTTCTATTGCTGAATAAACATGAACAAGGTAAGTTATAAAAGAAAGCACTTAGTTGGGGGCTTGCTTGTTTCAGTGAGTTAGTTCATTATCACGACAGTGGGGAGTGTTGAAGCATGCATGCAGACAAGCATGGTGCTAGAGAAGTATATTCAAAACTTTATATTCTGATCCATAGGCAGCAGGTAGACAGAGAGACTGGGCTTTGTGTAGGCATTTGAAAACACAAAACCTACCCCCAGTGGCATGCTTTTCCTCAAAATGCCACACCTATTAATCCTCCCCAACAGTCCACTAACTAGGAACCAACATAAAATATATGAGACTCACCATTCAAATTACCATGTACCCCAATACATAGAGATAGTGTTCTATTTTTAAAACTTTCACTTGTTTGTTCAATTGTAAGCAATTGCAGTTAAACATGAGATTGTTAAATAAAAAATAATATATGAACCATGATCAAGCATATATTTTTAGGTGACTGCTGATATGTGGGATATCATAAATGGAAGGAGAGCATTTTACTGTTTATATACTTACTATATATAAATATATTCTTTTCATCACATGCCTACTTTATGCAGGCTTCCTGAATTTTGATGGTTTTAATGTCATAAATATGATTTGGAAATACATTCAATGCAAAACTCTTCAATTACAAAATATAATCATCTTGCCTTGTATGATTTTATTCTGGGTGTACATATGCATTTTAAATTTATATACGTATGCACATCGACTGAAATTGTTCTCCTTTTTTAGGGAAGATGATTTTTCAAGTCCTTCAAGAAATAAATATGAATGTTCCCTTACCCAAATCCCAGTTCCAGAATATCAAGTCTCAGAAGAACTAAAGAAAGCAAATTTTGTATTCGTTTATGATTGTGGCATTTTAAAGCAGGCACATTCAACTTGAAAACTGGAGCCTAGCTACTGGTTTAAATCAGTTGAAAATGAAATGGCAACATCTTATTGAAGTATTCATTTGATATAGGAGAACATCTTTCCTACAGGAGTAATGTGAACTCAATTTATAGGGAGGTCTAAAATGATAAGTCAGGAGCGGTGTCTAGATCAGAAGAACACATCAGAAAGGACAAAATATGGATTGTAAAACACTGAAGTATCAAAGAGAGTGTGCTCTGATAGACTGGGAAGCAATCTAAAAGGAATTTGTTTCTCTGCTCACTCATCACTCATGAGCTAAGTGAGGAATGACTGAAGCTGAGATTCATTTATTTACCTATTGGCAATGAAGCCTGACTTTCATCAAATGATCCATTTTGTTCCCACCTGGGAGGCATCCATATCTTTGTTTCTGGTGACAGCATAATGGCATGTTCTGTTTCGATGGTCTTCTATTTGTCAGAATTATTATGTTGCAGAAATTTCAAAGTCCCTGATATCAATACAATTGTATTCTGGCTATAGAAGCCACTGCTTACTTAGGTGTACAGTCCTGGGTCAGTGGCTCCAACAAATCCTAAGGCAATCACAAGATATATCATAGTAGTTATCTTCATCCCAAAAGATCTTAGCAAAAGTGATGTAGCTAGATTTAATTTGCATAACCACGTATGTTCACATAGTCATTAAACCCGGTTGGAGTACAATGTAATACAATTGACAGCTGTAACTTTGACTGAGGCATAAGTAGCTATGAATTGGGTTAGTATAAGATGTGGACATAAGAAATGACTTGTACCAAAATCACTGAGGCCACAGGAAATAGAAAACAAGACTGCAAGAAGCAGTTTCTTTCCTGTAGTGAAGGCTGGCCTCAATCTCACTACACAGCTAAGGATTCCTTTAACATTTTGATCTCCCTGCTTCTACCTCTCAAGTGCTGGGATTTAGGCATGTGCTAGCACAGCATGTTCTATGCAGTTTTGTGAATTGAATTTAGGATTTCATGTATATCATGCAATCACTATGCAGCTGAGTCACACCCCCAATCACTCTACTGTTTCATTGCCTTTTCCTGTCTCATGCATACAGTCGTATGAATATACACAAAATTATTGACTACAGATTCTATCTCCAAGTTAGAACTAAAAATCATTGCTTATTTTATGAAAGTCATTTCTTAACTTGTCTTTTAAATTATTAAATTGTTTTTGAAATTAGAGTCTCATAAATGAAGATATTGGCTATATGGTTATGCATGTGAATATGTAAGTATAAGTAAACAGGTAAACTGATAGGAAAGCACAGTTAAAAACTATATAAATTTCTTAAAAATTCTGTTTTGATGCTGTAAACAGTGAGGTGTAGTGTTTAGTACATGTAATGTAAGAAATATGTCTGGTTCAATTTCTGCATTAGCTCCTTACTTATTCTTTGAACATGAACATTTAATCCACTGCTTAGGTTTTTCTCAATGTAAAGGTGTTAATTTAAATCCCAACTTTTCAGAGGAGGTCAACAATAAATAATATGGTATTAATGTGGTTAATATTATTAGGATGATGAGGTCATCCACCAGATAATTACATTTAGCTAAATGATGACAACATGTGTAACAGTGTCTTAGTTTCATTTCTGTTGCTATAATAAAATGTCCTCTCAAAAATGATTTAGTAGAGAAAGGGTTTAATTTATTCTTCTTAAAGTAGCTTTAAAATTTCACATTTTAGTGAGAAAAAAAGCTTCATTCTTCTAGATAACATGACAATTGATGAATTAATTTTTGGTGTACTTTTATTTTGATGACTATTTCCTCAGGTTAAACATTTTCTATTTGTCTATATTTGACATAGGAGAACTCATAAATACAAACATGAATGGGAAAAGTGACAAGATTTGTCAATGTTCCATATACCCATTAGTCTATTTTTTATTTCATCCTGGAAGTACATAATGAATGTATGTTTATTTTTGAGATGACAATTTAATTATAACATTTTTCTTCCCTTTCTTCCCTTGATAAACTCACTATTCATCACTTCTTATTACATTCATTCATGTATTTTCATATACATATACATTCCGAAAATTAACTGGTTGAATCCATATAACATTATTTGCATTCTTTTTTCAGGAATGCCAACTTGGTACTGAA